>NW_007073338.1:0-1088 GCF_000164805.1 Carlito syrichta
TACGCGACCTATTGAAGTACTCTTAGGTCAAACAAAAGCAATGTGCATTGCATAATTGAAAATGAGAAACTTTGAGCCTCATGTTTTGCAGCATGCACCAAGTTGGAATAACATTGACAGCCAATAAAGGGTGCAGCACACATTTTAGACCCTGTTTCCCAAGGAAGATACACATTCCCCACAGCAAAACAGAGGCCATCTGCGCTGATTCAGCATGGCACACGGCAGTGTAATTGCGCCTCATAGTATAGAGAAACGGCAACGAAAATGACATTTTGTGTTCAAAGTGAAAGGAAATGATCCTATTCTACAAGGAAGTGTGTAGCACTCATGTTACTCAGTGTGGCACAATTTGGGAGCTCTTTCCGACCAGTGAAGTATTGACATATCGCTGTGCTGCACCAAATCATCCTGTACCTTGAGAATCATTAATGACACCATACACCAAGCAAGAATAAAACTCCTTGAAAATCAATAACAATGCAGCTAACTTTTAACACGGCATTTCCCAACCAGATACACACTTCCAACAATCAAGCGGAGCCTGTCAGCTCTTAACCGTTAAGGCCAACGAAAATACTGGCATTCTATAGAAGACCGACAAGCGAATCAAAAACCTTTTAGAATTCAATAGGTGAAAAAATAAGGCTTTTTGTAAAATGACAGTGAATCGGTCATTTCACCCCGAGTGGAACAATAGAGTTCCACCTTTTTACACAGGAAACATTGTAATACAGCTCAGATAGGCATAGGCAGGCAGTGTAGTAAAATATACATTAAGCAGAGACAGGGAGAATCAGGTATTACAGAAAAAACAAAGCCAGTGTAATACTTAGTTCCCTATACAATGAAGTGCACTTTAGAAGAATGTCTCCGGTGGAAGACGCTTGTTTCCCGGAAACAAAACAGAGGCGTTCACGCCTGGCTGTCAAAGGAAGGTGCAGAGTCATTTTACTCGCCATTATTCACCAGTGTAAAAAGAGAAAGCTTTTCAGCATTCACTGGTGAATGAAGCATGCCTTTGTTACCAATGGCTGTGGATATGGTGTCCAGTGTCTTTCGGCACATGAAGGTGGACTCTCTTGGCC
>NW_007073338.1:1719-3279 GCF_000164805.1 Carlito syrichta
CATCACTCATTGTGGCACAAGGGAGTTGAGCCTTCCCAAATGTGAAAGATTGACAGGTCGCACGCCGAAGCAGTCACCCTCTAGAGCATAATATCAACGAAAGAGAACAAGTGAGAATCGGGAATTACAGCTTGCAACAGTGAATTACAGCACTCAATGTCAGTAAGTCACAGTGCAGCCCCCTTCTCAGGCAGATTTTTCCAAGGGAGATTATCATTTCTAAGCAAGCACATCAAGGGCAGTCAGCTCTTTATCGTCAATTCATATGGCACAGCAACAGTGTTCCCTAAAACACAAAGATTTGAAAAGGTGAAACATCTTAGAATTCACCAAGTGAATTCCCCAAGTACTGCATACTTACTCTACTGTAGAGTTCCCGTTTTACACCGGGTGGCACCATTTAGTTGCACCTTCCAATACGTGGCCTATTGAAGTACTCTTAGGTCAAACAAATGCAATGTGCATACCATAACTGAAAATGGGAAACTTTGAGCCTCATGTTTTGCAGCATGCACCAAGTTGGAATAACATCGACAGCCAATAAACAGTGCAGCACACATTTGAGAACCTGTTTCCCAAGGAAGATACACATTCCCCAAAGCAAAACAGAGGCCGTCTGCACTAGTTCTGCAAGGCACACGGCACTGTAATTGCATCTCTTAGTATAGAGAAATGGCAACGAAAATGAATTTTTGTGTTCACAGAGAAAGCAAATAACCCTCCTCTACAAGGAAGTGCGTAGCACTCATTTGACTCAGTGTGGCACAATTTGGGAGCTCTTTCTGAAAAGTGAAGTATTGACATATCACTGTCCTGGCTACATCATCCTGTACCTTGAGAATCATTGATAACACCATACACCAAACAAGAATACAACGACTTGAAAATAAATAACAATGCAGCTAACGTTGAATACGGCATTTCCCAACTAGATACACACTTCCAACAAGCAAGCGAAGCCTGTCAGCTCTTAACCGTTAATGCCAAGGAACAACAATTGCTTTTCATAGATGATGGACATGCGAATCAAAAACCTTTCAGAATTCAACAGGTGAACAAATAATGCTTTGGATAAAATGACATTGAATCGGTCATTTCACCCAGAGTGGAACCATGGAGTTGCACCTTTCTAAACAAGAAACATTGTAAGACAGCTCACCTAGGCATATGCAGTCACAGTAGTAAAATATACATTAAAGAGAAACAGGGAGAATCAGGTATTACAGAAAAAACACAACCAGTGTAATACTTAGTACTCTATTCTATTCAGTGCACTTTAGAAGAATGTCTCCGCGGGAAGACACTTGTTTGCTGGAAACAAAACAGAGGCATTCACGCCTTGCCGGCAAAGGAAGGTGCAGAGTCACTTTAATCGCAATTAGTCACCAGTGTAAAAAGAGAAACCTTTTCACCATGCACTGGTGAATGAAGCACGTCTTGCAACCAATGGGTGTGGATGCTGTTTCAGTCAGTTCGGCACTTGAAGTTGCACTCTCTTCACCAAAAGCTCCCTGACTAGGACAGCGTATGTACAGGGAAACTCTAAAAATCAGGGATGAA
>NW_007073339.1:0-1060 GCF_000164805.1 Carlito syrichta
GGGGTCATTCTCAACTGCTGCGTTGATGTTTGTGAAACCGGCCATGGCAGTGGGTATCCCAGTTTGGGAAGAAACAGGCAGATCATCCCCTGTCCTCCTCCAAAGTACTAATGCCAGCAGTGTATGTTTGCTAGTCCCTGTACTACTGATGTGCCTGGAAGGGGGCTGGTAGCAGTTAAAGATATTTTCTTTTGAAAGTCAAGCGGCTAACTGTAAAGACCAGCCAGGCCGGTTTGAAAAGACCAAATGACCAGAGACTGATGGCTCTCATGGAAATGCAAAAGATAACTAATTCACAGACTTATCCAAAACCCCTTTTTGAAGTTGACGGTTTACAACCCTGCTTGCAGACTCTGCTGCCCAGCTCTTCCTGGAGACCATTTGTTCTTTAAAAGATCTGATTTTTCTGAACACCACCTTGTAAATTCCAAAGAGAATGTGTAACCGCTCAACACGAGCCCCTCCCTTACCTAAACAAGGGTGTACCTGGAAGGTGTAATAAAGTGCCACTTCCTATAATAGTCTCGGTGTCTTGATCTCTGTCTTCCTGCTACACTACAAGCTATGTCCTTGCACAAAAACTCACATGGGCTTTCCTGTGTCCCGCTAATTCTTTTTTTTTAATTTGAGTTAGAGTCTCACTCTGTCACCCAGACTGAAGTGCAGTGGCCACTCCCGGCCACTGCAGCCTCAACCTGCTGTGCTCTGGCGATACTTCCACCTCAGCCTTCCAAGTAGCTGGAACTGCAGACGTGCACTACCATGCCCGGCTAATTTTTTGGTTTATTGTAGAGATGAGGTCTCACCAAGTTGCCCAGGCAGGTCTTGAATCAGCAGGCTCAGGCAATCTTCTCACCTCAGGCTCCCAAAGGCGCGGGATTACAGGCTGAACCACCAAACCTGGCTTCCTGCTAATTCTGAAGCTCATCCCTTCTGTCTTCACCCCTGGAATTATTCTAGATGTCACATTAGGTAATGAAGACAGTTTTATACCCAGACAAGGAATGAGGCAAGCAAGGGTCCATCGAGTCACTTCTGAATATGTGAACAAGGAGGATTT
>NW_007073340.1:0-826 GCF_000164805.1 Carlito syrichta
TGGAAACAAATGAAAATAAAGAAACATCTTACCAAAATCTCTGGGATGCCTTAAAAGCTGTAATAAGAGGGGAATTTATATCCCTACAAACACACATGAGGAAAATGGAAGGAACAGAAATTGACAACCTAACAAGCCACCTAAAGAAGCTGGAAAAGCAAGACCACAAAAACCCTAATTTCAGCAGAAGAATCCAGATCACCAAAATAAAAGCCCAAATCCAGGACATAGAAGACAAAAAGATAATACAAAAAATCAATGAAACAAAAAGCTGGTTCTTCGAAAGGGTAAACAAGATTGATGGTCCCCTAGCTAGACTGACCAAGAAAAAACGAGTAAAAAACCAAATAAGCATAATCAGAAACACAAAAGATGAAGTCACATCTGACCCTGAAGAAATACAAAAGATCATTAGAGACTACTACGTACACTTGTATGGAAACAAACTTGAAAACCAGAAGGAAATGGAAGACTTTCTGACATCACACAACCTACCTAGGTTGGAACAAGAAGAAATTGAGACCCTAAATAAACCAATAACAATCAAGGAAATCGACCACGTAATAAGAAAACTTCCTACAAAAAAAAGCCCTGGTCCAGATGGCTTTCCAGCAGAATTCTACAAGACATTTAAGGAGGAGCTGATACCAATCCTACTGAAGGTATTCCAGGCGATTGAAAAAGATGGAACTCTCCCCAAATCATTTTACGAAGCCAACATCACATTGATACCCAAACCAGGTAAAGATCCAACAAAGAAAGAGAACTACAGGCCAATATCTTTGATGAACATAGATGCTAAAATTCTCAACAAGATCCTAGCAAA
>NW_007073341.1:0-380 GCF_000164805.1 Carlito syrichta
GAAGTGTCTGTTCATATCTTTTGCCCATTTTATAATGGAGTTGTTTGTTTTCTTCTTTTCAGTACGTTTCAGTTCCTTGTATATCCAGGATGTTAAGCCTTTGTCAGACCTAGAGTTGGCAAAGACTATTTCCCAGTCTGTAGGCCGTCTTCCTGCTCTCTTGATGGTTTCTTTGGCTTTGCAGAAGCTTGTCAGTTTAATAAGGTCCCATTTGTCTATCTTCTCTCTTAAGTCCTGTGGGTTTCAGGTTTTGTACAGGAATTGGATGCCAGTTCCGATTTCCATGATAGTATTTCCTTCCTTTTCTAAGGTTCTTATGGTTTGAGGTTTTACATTTAGGTCTCTGATCCATTTGAAGTTAACCTTTGTGCATGGGGATA
>NW_007073342.1:0-1130 GCF_000164805.1 Carlito syrichta
GGATGAGGTTTCTTGGGGTCACCAGGGCAGTGAGTTATCCTGTGGGGAGCAACATAAGAGGGGGCTATCTTCCCCAGGACCCCACATGACCCCACACAACTCTCCAGCAGCCCAAAGTTGGAGCCAGGATTTCACAGTCAGACCCAGGAAAATGGATCATTTGAGCTAGCAGACAGGTCAATGCCCCTGCAGAGAATTAAATGTGCAGCCACTTCCCCCCACAGCTGACACCCACTGGAAGGGAGGAGTAAGAGGACACAATTTATGTTAAGCCACTGGACACTGTTTTCTTTAATCCTCCATTACTTAACACAAGAAGGAAAGGGTGCAAATGAATGAAAACTTTGGCAACTTACAAAAGTAAAACCAAACACCACTTCAGATGCCAAAAATGATTTCAACTTAATTTTTGCTTATGCTCAAAACTGCACAATCGCCATGAGGCGACCTCTTCAACCCATGTGATCCCTATTGTTTGGATTATTTTTATTCGCTAGATATGGCTTTACAGGATTCCCTCTGGAAAACTTGGATACAATTACCTCAGCTCTGCCAGAAAAGAGAGAAAACCAAGACTTCCAGACTTGAGTGAAAAGTTGAAGAGTACACAGGAGCGGGGACAGCAGCCAGAAAGAGGAGTCCCACTAAGCCAGGCTAAGCCACTGGGACCCCCAGGCCTGCCCTGGCTCCCGGGCCACCCTGGGCCAGTTTGTCCTCAACCTCCAGCATGGGCAAAGAGTCCTGCCCTGCTTCTGCTGCCTCTCTCCACTCTTGCTGTGACCCCTTCCTGACCCAGCCCTACCACTTCCCCAGACATAGACAGCCCAGAGGCCACTGGAGGGTCCTCTACTCTCTCTTGAGACTCCCAGGGGTAGTGTGGAGGAGTGACCACCCCTGCCCAGGCCTGCCCACAGATCTCCACCTTCTGCTTCCCTCTGGGGGCCTGAAGTCCCACAGAATCAGGGAGATTCCCATTTTCCAAGCCTGAGGACAGACACCGAGACACCTATAATTAGTGACAATGATGCCCACAATACTCATTACTAATTACCAGCTCTGAAGGCAGGCTTGATTTCTCTGCTAGGAGTCAAGTTTACATCCTATTCATGCCATCCCCACGTGCACACTTC
>NW_007073343.1:0-738 GCF_000164805.1 Carlito syrichta
CAAAAAGGTGTTAATAAACAGGCTAACTAAGACAGAATAAAAAAAGTTTTTCAAAAACCAGATAAAAATCCAGCAATGTTTCTAAGTCACCTCTCTAAGACATTGCAGCAGTTTATAAATATTAATTTAAACTCTGTGGAAGGACAAACTCTTTTGGCTATGTATTTTATCTCCCAGTCACCACCTGGTATTAGGCACAAACTCCAAAAATTAAAAAAGGGCCCACAAACCCCTCAATTAAAGCTATTGGACATGGCCTTTAAAATCTTTAACAACCAAAAGGAGGAAGAAATACAGGACCACCAACATAAGCAGAAAGCATTTCAGCTTTTATCTACCACTTTAAACAAAAAAGCCACCACTGATAATCTTCCACCCCAGATGGCCAATAGCAGAAGGGGTACACAGCCCCCTTCCCAAGTTTGTTTCTGATGCTGTCAAAATGGGCATATGGCCAAAGATTGTCAAGCCCTGCCCATCAACAAAACCCTGTCCCAAATGCAAACAGCATGGACACTGGGCTCATAATTGCCTCATTTGCCTAGCTGGAGGAGAGCACATGGCCCAGAGGCTTGCTGTAATTAAGGGACACCAGGCTTCTCAAAGGAAGTCTGTTGGGCTTGCTCCAGTCAGGTTGACTTGCCCCTAACTTGATAGCCCCAATGTCTTTAAAACAAACCATTAAACCAACCAAGCCTAGGGTGGAAATATCAGTAGCTGGTGGGGTTATATCATTTG
>NW_007073344.1:0-799 GCF_000164805.1 Carlito syrichta
TTTCCTGATACTATAATAATGATAATAACAGCAAACACTTCCATCGTAATTAAAATGCACCTGGTACTGTTTTAAGTAGTCTAGATATGTGGCTCATGGAATTAACTCACTAATCCAGAGTGGGCTTCTGTTGTGAGTCTCCTTACTGTCTAGATGAGTAAACTGAGGCTAAAAGAGTTCACAAACTTGCCTAAAGTCAAACAGATTGTAAGCGGCAGATCTGGGATTCATAACCAGTCGATGTGAGAGCTAACTGGAGGCCCTTAGCTAGTCTGCCTCTAAACAACCCTACATGGGACACAGGAAGAAGATAACCAGAAGAACCTGGAAGAAAAGGAATCGAGAATACACAAAGACTTTCCCCAGTCACTTGGCAGGTTTTCACTACAACTTTATCAAGAGAAAGTAGAGATTTGCATCAGCACCTCATTACACAGATGACCTTCACAAGACCTTCAACTTGAGGCTTAATTAGATCCAGGGGAAAGGTTGCGGGTAAAATGTGATAAGTTAGGTTTTATTTCTGGAAAACCATTAGAATCAATAAAAATACGAAAATAATCACAAGAATACATAAAGAAACACAAATGTAAGCTTTTTGTGTGGACATTTCTTATGTTAAACACTTAAGTTTTGTTTCTGCACGTACTAGTCTTGTTGAATCAATGAAGTTTGTGAAAGGGTTTAGTCTTTTTACCTCAACATAACCATTAGAAAACATTCATGCCGGGCTCGGTTGCTCAGCCTGTAATGCCGCACTTTGGGAGGCCGAGATGAGTGGATTGCCTGAGTCTGCGGG
>NW_007073345.1:0-1847 GCF_000164805.1 Carlito syrichta
AGTTCCTTGTAGATCTTAGATGCTAGACCTTTGTCAGATATACAGTTGGCAAATTATTTTCCCATTCTGTTAGCTATCTCCCTGCTCTCTTGATAGTTTCTTTTGCTTTGCAGAAGTTCATTGATTTGATGAGGTCCCACTTGTCTATTTTATTTCATAAGGTATTGGCCTTTAGGGTTCTGAATAGGGGTTGGTTATCAGTTCCAATTTTCATAAGGGTGTCTCCTGCACTTTCTAAGATTCTTATAGTTTGAGGTTGTATATTCAGGTCTTTGATACATTTAGCATTAATTTTTGTGCGTGGTGATAGGTAGGGGTCCTGTTTCAATCTTCTGCATGTGGTCAGCAAGTTTTCCCAGCACCATTTACTGAATAGTTTCCCCTTTCCCCAGTGGTGGTGTTGGAGGCTTTGTCAAAGATGAGCTGGTTGAGGAACTGAGGCTTTGCTTCTGGAATCTCTAACCTGTTCCATTGGTCTATATACCTGTTCTTGTACCAATAACAGGATGTTTTGATTATAGTAGCCTTATAGTAAAATTTGAAATCTGGAAGTGTGATACCTCCTGCTTTTTTTTTTTTTTTTTTGCTAAGGATTATTTTTAGCTATTTGTGGTTGTTTATATTTCCATATGAATTTCTGTATTGTCATTTCCAGGTCTGAGAAGAATGATGTTAGTAACTTAATGGGTATTGTGTTGAATCTCTAGATTGCTTTTGGTAGGATGGACATCTTAACAATGTCGATTCTTCCTATCCATGAGCATGGAATAATTTTGCATTTGTTTGTGTCTTCTTGGAATTCTTTAAGCAGTGCTTTGCAATTTTCATTGTAAAGGTCTTTCACTTCTCTGGTTAGGAAAGTGCCGAGATATTTCATTTTTTTGGTAGCTATTGTGAATAGGATTGTGCTTTTTATTTGGTTCTCTGCCTGCTTGTTGTTGGTGTAGAGGAATACAATTGTCTTTTGCCTATTTATTTTGTACCCTTAGACCTTCTTTTATCAGTGCAAGCAGGTTTTTGACAGATTCTCTTGGATTTTCAAGGTATAGGATCAGCAAAGAGGGATAACTTGACTTCCTCTTTTCCTATTTGAATACCCCCGATTTCCTTCTCTTGTTGAATTGCCTGAGCTAGGACTTCCAACACAATATTGAACAAGAGGGTTGACAGTGGGCAGCCTTGTCTTGTTCCAGTTTTCAGGGGAAATGGTCCAGTTTCTGACCATTTAGCAATATGCTAGCTGTTGGTCTGTTGTAGATGGCACTTACTGTTTTGAGGTATGTTCCTTCTATACTTAGATGTTTGAAGGGTTTTATCAAGAAGGGATGCTGTGTTTTATCAAAAGCTTTTTCAGGTTGATCTTGAAAGGAATAATTTTAACTGTTTTTAGCCTGTCTCTGCCACACAAAAGATATGTCTTTATATCTCACCATTATAGCCAGAGTAGGACAAATTAAAAAGAAGCAGAGCATCATTGGTACCTAAAAAAACAAAAGTTGTAGCAAAAGGAAATATAATTGACTCGTTACTGTGTGGCAAGCAGTGTGCTAGCTTCATTGTGTACCGTTTTTTAAAAATATTTTTTCACAAAACTTTTTAGAAAGAGTAATATTTGCAGATAAGGTATCTGTGGTTCAGAGAGTTTAAGAAATGTGTTTAGGAGTTTTTGAGTCAGTTTTAAGAGTTATGAGTTAGAGTTTGCCCAAAATCAAGCTGATAGTATTAGTAATATGATAATTTTTATTTCAGATTAGTAACTTAAAAAGTGATGGAAGTCTTTATTGACTTCAGAGTAGTCAATACTTAATCTTTCTTTTATTAGTTGTCCTGGCAGTAATCAAATTGGG
>NW_007073346.1:0-812 GCF_000164805.1 Carlito syrichta
CCAAAACCATTCTTGCCTATCTTGATACCCTCTCAAGTGGACTTGAAGTTGAGCCATCCCCAAGTAAGATTTCCTGACCCCTGTCTCTTTTACTAAGGTGAGATGAGATACCTGAGTCCTGAAAAACCACATGAAGTGAATAGACAGTGGATCCCCAAACTTGTTTGTAATTATAAATGGGCTTATTCATCTTTTAAAATTCATATTTCATTTAAAAACACCTCAGTTAGTTTGTTGTTATCTTTAAATTTTGATCCCAGATGGAATGATCAGCAATCTCCTTTGTGCATTCAGCATAACCTCTATTCTTAACGAGTAAAATGCTCCCACTAAATAACACTCACTCCATACACATCTTTTACAACAGCTGTAACAGTGCATGCTTCTTTGTTTAGTACAACTGTCCATCAACTGTATTATAAACCTCTTTTTAAAAGATAATGACTTATTCTTCTTTCTATCTAGTACCTAAGTAAAAATGTGTAAAGAATGAATGATTTACCCAATTCTTTATATTTATTTCACTACAAATATGCAAAAACTGTATACACAAACAACAATTTAAAGGTCTATGGTTCAGAGTTGTATTTTGTCACTTAATATATTGCTACATCGAGGTCAGTGTTTAGCATGCTCATCAGTGTTGCCTCCTCACCAAGTCGGTAATCAGAAATTAAAATTTTGTAAATGGCACATCTCAAACTTAGCCTGCAAATTGTGAACCATGTTGAATGGTACCTGAAGAAGAAACAACTGCTTAAAACTATATATTATTTCAGTTTAGCAGAGATGGACACAAAAATTAAAGAAAT
>NW_007073347.1:0-784 GCF_000164805.1 Carlito syrichta
TAACAGGTCAGCACTGACAGAGTCTCTATGAAAAAAGGGATAAAGTAGGATTAATGGTGAATTTCATTTGCCAGGAGTGGCAACAGTATAATCACAGAAGTTCTTCCTCCATCACTGCACCTGCTTGTACAGCTCAAATTAAAACCTGAAACCCCCAAAATTCCACTTCGCAATGGTTTTCAGTGTTGGAGCCTGTGAATTAAAGGCCTCCATTGTTTGCAAGTGTTATTTCCTTGACTTTACCAGTTTCAAAGAAAGAGAATCTTCACTAACTTCTCTACTGATCCTTGTTGATCAGATCAACTTTGTTTTGGATTCCTATTGAATCAAAGACAAACAGACTCATTTAATCACTCTCATGTGTAACTTTGTTTCAGTTCAGGATTCTCACTGTGCTTCTATTTCCTTGTTATAAAGACTATTAGGCAGTTGGGGGAAATACAGAAATTACCCTAAATTCTATTCACTAAATATCAAAATTTTCAGACAAATTTTCTCAATTGTAAAATACTTTGGGACACCAAGTAATTATATGCAATTAAAACCCCGTTGTTGGTTTACTTTCCCTTGTTAATTTATAATATAATTACCTGTACTAAGGAGAACTAACAGATTAGCAAGCACTGGAAATCAAAAATATCTCTCAACATCACAAAAATAAAGACAAACATTTATTCTACTAGTGGAGTATTTCAGATTTCAGATAAAACTATTTAATACTTTCCACTTTTTTAATAAGCCATAAAGAATCTCAAGAGTATTTCCTTGGAGACAATGTTCTCGG
>NW_007073348.1:0-718 GCF_000164805.1 Carlito syrichta
GTCAGAATGTCTCCCGCTTGTGAGACGATCACTGATCCTTAACTACCCTCTCATGGCCATAGTGGTGATGCGTGTGCTGGTGTAGTTAGCAGCCGATGGGAGGCAGGAGTTGGCTCACATGTTCTGGTTTCATGGCAACGGTTTCTTGGCCATACCCAATGCATACATGCTAAGCCTTGGGACCCAAGTACATTTGCATGATGGGCTGAACCACTGTGGGTTTCCTCTCTTACAAAACCTAGAATATGGAGCTTGGCTGACAGCCTTGAAACATGCATGCCAGAAACGATGTCAAGATGGTGGGGTTGGCACACCTACTGCATACAGCAGGAGCAACATGCTGCCTCCTTTGCTAACAAAAGTATTCAGTCAGTTTATTGACCACCTGAGAATCAATGGGGAGAAAGGGGGTGTCACTTTGGACCCAGGGTTGTCTCAAATGTGCTGGTTGTCTCAAATGTGCTTTCTTCAAATGTGAGACTCTTCTTATCTAGTGTGTATATAAAGTCAGCCAAACTCGAGTTTTATTTTTATAGATGAATAAACTGTATCTAGGTGGCAAATTTAACTTTTATAATAAGAAAAATTGAAAAGCTTTAGCATACAGTATATCTGTATCATATATAAATACAGATCATTCTACATGTGACATATTTTCATTTTTTGTTTAATAGTGAAGAGGAGAAACTTCAGAGCTTCTTCTATGAACTTTTGGCCC
>NW_007073349.1:0-691 GCF_000164805.1 Carlito syrichta
CGTAGGCCAACGCTGGTGTGACCCTGAGTGTGCCACTGCACTCCAGCCTGGACGATGGAGTGGGACTCCGTCTCAAAAAATTTTTTAAAAAGACATTATAACGCTAAAATGAGATAAACATCTTGTCTCAACATTTCTAAAGTTAAACTCAGCTTTTCTGTTAAAATTTTAAATATTCATGCCTTTTTCCCTCCTCTTTGTAACATGTAACCACTAATATAAAAATTTGAAAATAAAAAAACATAAACATGATTTCAGCTTGTCTCACCTGTTCTGTGTGCGTCATCCAGTCAGTTCTACACATATGCAGGTTCCTTGTTCTCAGGTTGTTCTTTCATGAATCCAACTATAGATTTAAATTATTTTCTGAAAAATATCAATAAAATTAAAAGCAATACAAGTAAACTATTCAGTAATAATCATCAACATATTATTTACATTGTATGTATTAGGTGATAACAGTACAGTAATCTAGAAATTATTTAAAACATACAGGAACATATGCATAGCTCATATGCAAATACTATACAATTTTATATGAGGGAATTGAAAATTCATGAATTTTGGAGTGGTTACTAAGGGAAACTGAGGGAACACTGTATTTAATGGAAAAAATTTATGTCTATATACACTTATCAATGTATAGTGAAATGGCATCATAATGCACATGCATTTCTGTAAAATGCCTTAA
>NW_007073350.1:0-845 GCF_000164805.1 Carlito syrichta
TTCGAGAGGCCGAGGTGGGTGAGTTGCCTGAGGCTGTGGGTTCCAGACACACAAGGGCAAATCGGTGAGATCTCATCTCTACAATAAATCAAAAACCAGTCGGGCATAATAGCACGCGACTGTAGTTCCGGCTACTTGAAAGGCTGTGGCGGAAAGATTGCCAGAACCCAGCAGGTGGAGGCTCCGTTGGCCTGGAATGTGTCACTGCACTCAAGTCTGGGTGACAGAGTGAGACTTCAACACACACACACACACACACACAAAGAATCATAAAGAACAAAAAAAGCCCAAATGGCGTAACTTCAGCCACTGTGGGCAGGAGGCTTGGCGTTGGCTCACGTTTTGGCTCCAACCCTCTTTCCATTTCCCATGATCAACGCACTCCTAGTTAAATGTCTTTCTGTTCGCTAAATTCAAGGACATTTGAAAATAATATTTGTGTCTCGAAACTTTGTTTTACAGACCTCGCACTACACTCCCTGTCTATGTGATCAACTATCTGAAACTCCGGTCGCTGCCATATCGGACAGTTATCTGCCGTGACGACAACCTCCCCCCTCCCATGTCACATTTCACAAAAATGCTCCTGTTCTCAAACTCTTAGAGAAAGCCTTAGAAACACCCAGCTTCAAACACTCAGCACCAAATATCTCTTCAGTGTTTGGACCCCTCTTCAAACTTGAGGAGGTGGACCAAACCGGTTTTTCTGTAATTTACTTTCTAAACAAACTTTTTCTCAGAGACCCTTGTGAAATTCTTTGCATCTTTCCCAGGACACAGCCACCGTGACCTACCAGTAATTTACGCCTCCGTGCACTGAGAACACACACTGAATATATAACTTC
>NW_007073351.1:0-805 GCF_000164805.1 Carlito syrichta
CAGAGATAATTTTACCCCTTTGGCTGCTGGCATTACCTGGAAAGTGGTCATTGATTTGTGCTTACTATAGGCCAGAAATGGTGGCAGAGGCTTTAAATATTTTTAAAGAACTTACTCTTTCCATCATCCCAGTGTACAACTACGAGCCCAATTTTATGGATAAAAATAAATGGGCTAAAATACAGGATACCACTACTTGCCCTCTAATTAAAATAACTGAGTCACTATTATACAAGTAAATGTTTCAAAGAGAAATAAATTTTAGCAGAATTAGTGATGAGGCCGTAGAAAGTATGAGACAGAAATAGTAGGTGAAACACCTTCTGATTAGTCCCCAATATTCCAATATACTGTTACTAATCTATACTTTTCACAGTAGACCAAAAGAACTACCAATAAGTTTATTATAAATAAATAGGTTAAAGCAAAGAACAGCAGGTACACAACCAATTATTTCCTTTGGGTAAATGATGAAAATCATGCAAGTAAGTGACTGGCAAGCAAAATTAGTAAATAAAAAAATCTACCTGTGGCAATTTGTTTCCCATTTACTCTGAATAGGACTGTTTAACAATATATGTAGATTAAAATGTGAAACGTATAATCTGATACTAACTTTGCCTGATGCATGTAGTAAAAAAACACGTTTGAATATACTTTACAATAAAAATGAATGTTTATTGATCTTTTTTCTTTACTTCTGCTGAGGCTTGAAGCAGTGAGTAAGCAAACTCAATAGTCAACAATAGAATGTTTAAATGTCTCCCATATGATAGATACCTTCTGGCCATCAAGTAGTATTTTT
>NW_007073351.1:2901-3862 GCF_000164805.1 Carlito syrichta
CCAGCAGGTTGAGGCTGCAGTGGCCGGGAGCAGACACTGCACTCCAGTCTGGGTGACAGAGTGAGAGTTCAACTCAAAAATAAATAAATAAATAAACACCCAAGTACTGCAGTATCATAATAAAGTGAAACACAATCTCTCTAAGGATTTTATAAGTATTTAAATTCTGTTCATGATTAACTCAAATGATCACTATTACAGCTGAAAACCAGATACACGATGGTCCGACCAATCAATTAGAGACCAATAGCTACTCAGCACTGTAGCCTTCCTCGGATCCTATGGGAGATGGTTCCAGGACCCTCTTGGATACCCAAACCTGCAGAGATGCTCAAGCCCCTCATATAAAATTGAGTAGTATTTGCAGAGAACCTACACGCATCCTCCTGTGTACTGTACATCATGTCTAGATTACGTATAATACCTAATATAATGCAAATGCTATGTACATGGTTGATATGTTGTATTTTTATTTGGGTTATTTTTTTTCCAAATATTTTTGATCTGCATTTTGTTGAATCCACAGATGTGGAGCTCCCCGATACAAGGACTCACTGTAGGGCTTTCTTGACACTATTATTTTTAAGTAAGTACTTTTAACTCAACTGAGTAATAAAGTAAAAGATACATCATATTTTATAAATTATATCAGGAAAATAAATGTTATAGGTCGAGTAAATGTTAGTTGATGTTTATTGATAATGGAAAATCAAAAAGAATAAACTTGTCACATATATTCCACTTTTTGTATTTAATGTTAATTTTTCAATTATTACTTTTTCATCCTTACAAAAGACAATAAAATAAAAGTTTTAAAAGAGAGTAAAATATTTTTAAAATTTCTTGAATTATGTCTCTGGTTTCTTTAGCCAATGGTCTGTCATCTTAAAGCTGGGAAATAAATTATAAGTCAACAACAAATTAAAGATCAAATGCTTAACACTCACAATTCACAACATAC
>NW_007073352.1:0-736 GCF_000164805.1 Carlito syrichta
AAGGGTATTAACCTGCCCAGTGTCATGTTGCTGTGTGAGCTGGAACTGGAACTTGAACCCAGGAAGTCTTGGGTGTAGCTTTCCTGATACATAAATCTAAAACCTGGTCAGTACACCCAAAGCAAGAGAGCCACTGGTTCTACCAATCTGGTAGCTTTTTTTTACTATGATTACTGCTTGGGAGAAGAAAAAAAAATAGTCATTGAAATTTCACTAGAGATTTAAACATTAAATCAAGAGTTTGAAGCATGACTCGTTTTAAGCCAGTTGAGTTTATCTACATTAACTTCAGCTAACAACTCAGGCTATATCTACTATAGTTGCCACTATTTGTTGGAGAAAAAACAATTTTCCTCTTTTAGCAAGATGAGCAAATAATTTGTTTTGTAGCTAAGACTTAACTATGATTGGATTAAGCATTTTCTTCAGATGTTAAATACTGTTTCCCCCACACACACCCCCTGAAACAGTCTCACTCTTTCACCCATGCTGGCATGCAGTGGCATGATCACAGCTCATTCCAGCCTTGAACTCTTAGGTTTAAGCAATCCTCCCTCCTCAGCCTCCCAAAGTGTTGGGATTACAGACCATTGCACCTGGCTCTTTTGCTAAATACTTACCTAGCTTGTGGTTTTCTTTTTCACTCTCATTAAAGGGTGAGTCTTTAAATCTTATTTTCTCAAAATTCCTTACCTTAAAATGCTGCTGTAAAACCTTGGACCTTAAAAAGTTGTAA
>NW_007073353.1:0-771 GCF_000164805.1 Carlito syrichta
CCATAAGTATTTTATTCACCATGAACTCTCATAAGATTCATTGGCTATAAAAAAATTACTTCAAAAAAGTTTGATCATTTGGAACATCTACCTACTTTTTTATCTTTTTGTCTTTTTTTTCCTTCCATCATCAGTATTTTCTTGGATCCAGAAGGACAGGGAACATTGGCTCATTTTGTTTACTACCAATTCCTCAGAGCCTAGAGTAACTAATGCTTGACCTACAGAAGGCTTTTCAAGATGCTGTTGAAGGAACAGAAAAAAGGACACACAGGCCTATCCCTCGATCATCCCTCCACACTCATGAAGTTGTACTTCATTTCTGAGGACATTTCAGGAACCGAAACAGTTCTTCACGTAGGCTAAACCTCAGATGTGAGCATTGTTTCTGTGTCTTCCAGCCTTGTTTCTCCAGGTATGTTTCAAAACCATCTATTTGTGAAGCAGCTCTGACAATATTGTACAGTTAAAGTGTATGTGTTTAAAAACAAACTAGAAATGTTCATGCAACACTGTTCTTTTAGGGGTGATGGGGTTGAGGATAAATCTTCTTTATTTCCCTAGACTTCTCTGTTGTTTGGAGTTTCAAATGGTGAGTTGGCCTGGCTCAAAGATATCCTCCGGGTGGCAATGACTATGCTGTCCCCCCTTGTTCTGGTGGGTAGAGTTTGCAGCTTGAGATGGGACCTGTGGCAGAGCACCATCTCCTTGGTCACAATGACTTATTGAGGGATAGAAGGTGACCCACACTCTTCCAATCAGAACCCTTCC
>NW_007073355.1:0-484 GCF_000164805.1 Carlito syrichta
ATTTCTACTTCAAATGAAAGCCTAAATTGAGTCACCATGGGAGATACTAACAGAGTATACTTTTTTTTAAAGATTTCTGCTACTTAGTTTCAATCAGAACAGTTTCAGTCCTCCCTTTTCTCTAGGCATTTAGGCATGGCAATAATAACTGAAGGGGAAAAGTTCCTGTGTGTTGTTAGGATACATTTAGCATGGGTTCTTTACTCTTTCTGAGTCTGCCAGTTCATGTTGTCTGTCTTGTCTAATTAGCCCCAACCATGGTAGGAGGGATCCAGCACGATGCCAGTTTAGCAGATGAGAAGATAGACATTCTTTCCAGGCTAAGCTTCTCCTCTACAGGCACGCACCAACCAAATGGCCAAGTTGAGGTTCACGTCCAGGACATTTTGCTTTTTTGCTATTTTATTTTATTTCTTAGCTCTGATAAACAATCTTAAGGAGTAGGACCTCTCAAAAATATATCATCAGATTGGATTTCTATTGA
>NW_007073356.1:0-938 GCF_000164805.1 Carlito syrichta
CCTTTGAAAAGCAATTAAAAAATAAAATAAAATAAAGCATTTCTTGCCAACCTCTGCATCCTCTATGAAAGATAGCAATGTGAATTTTATGTAATGGACATTTTTTACACTCTCCTGTGAGATTGAGTATGTGTCCAACCTTGGCTGATGTGTAATAACAGGAATAAGATTAACACAGAAATTATTGTGTCATCTGTTTTGTGGTGAAGTTGTGGTTTTCATTTGTATTCTTTGGAGAAATACAGTGTCTGTGGAGATGACGGGTTTGTTTCTGACATGGACAAGTTAAGAAAGTTATTTGATTTATAAAATGATACATGGAATTACAGCAGAGAGCATGGGGGTGTGTAGTAGAGAGGCTGTGTTTCAACTTCCTGCAATCAGAGCAGCTTGTTGTCATGTTGTTGTTTTATTTTTTTTTTACATATTGGGCTACCATGTAATATCTTACTTGAATTTGAAGTTTGAATCGAGTCATGATTACACAATGTTTGGAAACCTTTCTGATAGAACACCCCACAGAGATGAATACAGATGAAGAAAAAAAAAGCAATTCTCTTGTCATAGTGTTGAGTGTGAGTTCTCAGTGGATTTAAGGGTTTAGAATACATTTGTATCATGTACTTTAAGAAAGTGAATGTTTTTGGTCTCCATGGCCAGCATCATTTTTATCACTGTTCAAATATCTGTATAATTTTCTTAGAATTTCAAGCTTTACAATAGGAATGAAACTTTAACCTTTGGAACTTGTGGCTTCTTTAGGTTGGGAGAACTTTAAAAATAGACTGTAGCCAACTGTATTTTGTTATTGGATTGAATAAAAAGCATATTTACATGTGTACTTGTTTGTATTTATTATCTATTTTTTCAGTTTCATGTGTCCCAAGAGTCTGTGTGTGTCTCCTCCTGCACATTGAGCTGATCTGTTTCAGAGGGAT
>NW_007073357.1:0-736 GCF_000164805.1 Carlito syrichta
AAAAAAAAAAAATTAGCCAGGGATGGTGACATGAACTTGTATAGTTCCAGCTATTTGGAAGGCTGAAGCAGAAGGATTGCCTAAGCCCAGCAGGTGGAGGCTGTGGTGGCTGTGAGTATGCCACTGCCCTCCAGCCTGGGTGATAGAGTGAGACTCCATCTCAAAAAAGGAAAGAAAAAATTCCTGACTGACAATTAGTGAGCTAGAGTTATCTAAGGAATTCTGGAAGCAGTAAAGCTTGAGGAAGATAAGTGAGTTGAGTTTCTTGATATGTAAATGAAGCACCATGCAGGATGGCAGAGGGGCAGGTAAGTGTCTTCACAGGTGCTGGAGTCCCCAAAAGATAGCTCTCCAGAGTCAGGAGATGCTTTGATTTCCCTTCTTTATCTGTTATGTGATGTCATAACAGAGCCACGTTGGAAAGCAAATCATATTAAAAAGCTAGGAATTTGGCAAGGTTAAAAAAAGAAGGTGAGGCTGGTGCACCGGTTCAGACCTAATCATCCCAGCACTTTGAGAGGTGGAGACACCAACTCCATGGCTCAGCTTGCAGCCCCTCGCCTTTGGGAGGCTGAGGTGAGTGGATTGCCTGAGCCTGCGGGTTCGAGATCCACCTGGGCAACTTGGCGAGACCTCATCTTTACAATAAATAAAAAATTAGCTGGACATGGTAGCGTGCACCTATAGTTCCAGCTACTTGGAAGGCTGAGGCGGAGGGATCGCCGGCACCTAGCAG
>NW_007073358.1:0-722 GCF_000164805.1 Carlito syrichta
CTTTTCTTTCTTTCTCTCTTATCTTTAAATTGAGGGCAGGCCAAACCAAGAACCTTATAATGATTATGGTCAGCAACACCTGTTCAGAAGACTACTAGGAAAACCCCCGTGAGATGCAGATTGTGGAAGAAGTCCTCATTTTTCCCCTTTTCCCTCTCCCATCACTTCCTTGAGACCACCCCATTGAAGTAGTGGTTTATGTTAGTGCAGCAGGTGGAGTTGCATAGCCCCAAAAGAATATCCTTTCCTTTAGGAAGGAGAATCAGAAAAAGAGACTCTGTTATGCAGAGAGAAGGGAGGTGGGGAGAATATTCATATATTTTTGTTTCATTTCTCTGACTTTTGTTGTTCAGATATGCACAACTGCAGAAGGTTAACTGTCTTAAAGAACTCTGTGTTTTTGGTCAGAGGAACTGGCAAAGGGGAACTTAGGAGTCCAGAAAGGGAAGGATCAATTCAGAAGACAGATATTCTGAATTCAAGTTTTGTGTATCACTCCTGACTCTCTCTCTCTTGTACAGAACACACCCAAAAGGAGCACATCAAAATCTTCAAGAAGAGAAGGCATACATGAGACTCCGTTCAAGTTTTAGGCCAGGTCCTCCATTTCCCTTGTGGTGAGCAGGCCCAAACAGCATGGCAAAAGCACTGAGAACTAAACTGATGTTGAAAGCCACTGTCCACAGAAGGCAAAACGGACCTTACAATCTAGACCTCATGAG
>NW_007073359.1:0-3450 GCF_000164805.1 Carlito syrichta
ATCCTGAGCCTCACAGCTTGGAGCTCATCACAGACAAGCTATATGGATACCATTCTTGCTGTCCCGAGTCCAGCTTTTCTGGCAAACATGATCAGTTCGCATATTATCTGAGTGGACCTTTGCAAATTGGAATTATATGTCTATGGCTTGGTGCAGCACAGTACCTTGGCTTTGTGTAACATGGTCCCTTACAACATCTAAGCACCCACAGAGGTAATTCAAGTCTGCCAATTCAACTCAGAAGAGCATAAATTTTTAGTTTGTATCCATTATTGCTGTGTGTATTTTAGTTGAAATGTGCCTCTTTCCAAAGATAACTCCAAATTATCACTGAATATTTTAAGAACAAATCAAGCTTGTGTAGAGAAATCCTATGTTAGACAGAAACTAATAATATCAGAAGATTTAATATAGCCCCAAATAAACATAGCTCATATACTTATTCAGTTATTTATTCATTCATTCTCTTATGTAGCTAGTAATACTCTAGGCACTAAAAATATAATTGTGAGCAAAATATAAGCTTTGCCCTCAATGAGCTGTAGTCTAGTATATCAGGGTTTTATTACAAAAAGAAACAATAGCCGGGCTCCGTGGCTCAGCCTGTAATCCCGCGCTTTGGGAGGCTGAGTTGAGTGAATTGCCTGAGCCCGTGGGTTCGAGACCCGCCTAGGCAACTTGGCGAGACCTCATCTCTACAATAATCAAAAAATTAGCCGGGCGTGGTAGCGCTCGCCTGTAGTTCCAGCTACTTGGAAGGCTGAGGCAGAAGGATCACCGGAACCCAGCATGTCAAGGCTGCAGTGGCTGGGAGTGGCCACTGCACTCCAGTCTGGGTGACAGAGTGAGACTCCACCTCAAAAAAAAGAAAAAAAGGAAAGAAACTACAAAACACATTTCTTTTTGAAAAAAAATCTGTTTATCTTCTTTCTCCTTTCTAAATGTCTGTGCTTCCATATCAAGAGCAGGAAAACAAGAGAGAAGCATTTGAGATTTCTGACTTAGAGACCCTGGGAATCAAGTGAGAATTCTAATTCCTTACTTCAAGTCTCATAAGTTGGTTGATCCAGTTCTGTAAAGTTTTAGGGTTCACTGTTTGTTGAAAGAGAATCACTGTCCTACTCACCACCAGTCATAATGACATGAGCTGAGGAGGTCCATAATCCCCATACCTCCCTCCCAGGATTTGATTGCCACAAGTATCTTGCAGAAGCCTTGCACAGGCTAGAACAGAGTCACTAATGTAAACAAAACAAAACAATCTCAAACTCAAAAAACTCTTCCCACTTCCATAATCTCCTGTTTAATCTTACTGGAATAGAGCTTTTCCACAAATGTTTTATATTGTGCAACTGACCTGGCCATTGTCATTACCATGTCTAACCACAATGGCTGCCCAAGTTCATGAGGTTGCCTGCCACCTGTTCCTTTATTTCCAGTTGAGCTGAGCAGGGGACTTCTAAGTCCTTAGAAAGTTCATCTAGGTTCTACTTTTTCATTCATCATACAGTAAATGAACATCTGTATGTTCATTTACCTAAAACTTCATATGTTCCTAAAACTATTACAGATATCAAGAGTCTACCACTGAACACCACACACAGTAAATAGTCCTTATCCTTGTGAAATGCATATGGATAGAGAGAAATAGCTAATACACAAGTAAATCACAGAGTGAGTACATAATGATTTGTTACATAGAGAAAAAAAGAAGGGGAAAAAGTTAAGATTTTAATATAGATTTTAATCAGGGAAGGCTTCCCTGACTTTTGAGCCAAAACCTGAGAAGCAGGGCAGAAACACCGAGCAGATGCCCACATCTCCAATGCCAGCTCTGTCACCATTCCTGCCTCCACACAGCAACACAGCTAAGAGTGAACACTCATGGAGCCCATCTGATGTGGCAAGCACTTTCTGTATTTGAACTCTACATTCTCACAACCCTATGGGTCACATTGATTAATGAGTAACCATGTATACACTGAAGAAGAGAGAGGTTAACTAAATTGCTGAAATAGGTTTTACCACTACAGTAAACAAGAGAGCAGAGATAGAAAGTCCAGAAATTTCCAGTTTCCAAGTCCATGCTCCATATGCTACCTTTGATGTAACAGTTTTGACTTGGCTGGCTGTCTCCTGTGATCCTCACACTTTATCTCACAGCAGCACCTACTTTCTTCCCAGCTATCCCATTCATGAAATCTCAATAGTTATTTTCTACCTCCTGGTAGGAAACAGAACTGTCATCTGGCAGAACATTGGGAAAGGAAAACACTCGGATTGCAACAACATCAGAGTAATGTCCACAAGGTGGCAGAAGACTGGAATAAGGAAGCTAACAACAAAACAATGAGCTATTTTATATTTTTGTGTTTACTGACCACTTTCTATGTTCCAGACCCTATGCTAAGTGCTTGATATGCACCTGCCCACAATATTTGTGAGGCATGGGATTTTAAATATATCACCTCCTTTAATATTTTAATTTTCATTATCCTAGTAAAATAATGTGCCTATGTCCCCCAAAACTGCAAACCTGAAGCCTCATTGTACTAACAGTATGCTATAACCTAGGAGCTAGCAAACTTGTCCTGTCAAGGGCTTTCCAGGTCATTCATCCTTGTCCTTAGCACTCAACTCCTTGTAGCAGGAAAGGAGCCATTCACACTATGTAAATAAATGAGTGTGACTGTGTTCCAATAAAATTTGTTTATTAAAAAAAATGTGGTAGACCAGATTTGGCTCATGAGTCATACAGAGTGAGAAAGAATTTTTATCTAAGAAATGCAAAAATTATCAGGCCCAGAGGGACATTGAAGCTTTTCTATAATAAAAGGTGGCTCAGCCTGTAATCCCGCGCCTTTGGGAGGCTGAGGTGAGTGGATTGCCTGAGCCCGCGGGTTCGAGACCCGCCTGGGCAGCAAGACCTCATCTCTACAATAAATCAAAAAATCAGCTGGGCGTGGTAGCACGCGCCTGTAATTCCGGCTACTTGGAAGGCTGAGGCGGAAGGATCGCCAGAGTCCAGCAGGTCGAGGTTGCGGTGGCCGGGAGCGGCCACTGCACTCCAGTCTGGGCGACAGAGTGAGACTCCAACTCAAAAAAAAAAAAAAAAAAAAAAAATGTGGTAGACCAGATTTGGCTCATGAGTCATACAGAGTGAGAAAGAATTTTTATCTAAGAAATGCAAAAATTATCAGGCCCAGAGGGACATTGAAGCTTTTCTATAATAAAAGGAAAACATTTCTCATTCACATTTGTAGCAACTCGAAAAAATGACAACTTTCTACCTCTGGCTGGCCCAAGCATCTTATGATGTTTGTTATGACTTCACTTCCTGTTTAATTATATGCAGTGAAGATTATCTCTTTGCTCTTAAGTAGAATTGAAATTCTACCTTTTAATTTGTCTGCAAGTTCAAACTACCCACAGAGAGTACCTATAAATAAC
>NW_007073360.1:0-908 GCF_000164805.1 Carlito syrichta
TGCATTTGTGAGGATATATCCGGAAAACACTGGTATGTGTCTTAGTGACTGAACAAGCAGATGCTTCTCCATAACGAGGGTGGGTGGGATTCAGTCCACTGAGGGCTTGAAGGTACAAAATAAGAGGAGGGAGAATTTTATCTCTCCACTTCACTGCTTCAGCTGGAACATTGATCCCTCTTGTTCTTGCCCCGGGGTTGACCTCACGGCTCTCCTGTTCCTTGAGCCTCTGGACTCAGCCTGAGCCTCACTACTGACTTTTCTGGGCCTCCAGGTCGCAAAGAGCACATCCTTGGATGCTCAGCCTTCGGCATCCCAGGAGCCGATTCTGATTCTCAGAAAAACCGTGGTGAACACAGACAGCGTGTGTGCATAAGGTATCTTCACACTGTGTACGATACCTCTTTACATCATGTTTGTCATCGAAAGGACAAAAGGCCAGCCATGGCAGCCCAATCCTGGCATCCCAGCACTTTGGGAGGCCGAGGCAAGAGGACTGCCTGAGCCCAGGGGTTCGAGGCCAGCCCGGGCTACTTGGTGTGACCTCATCTTTAAATTAAGAAAACATCAATAAATTAAAAAAAAAAATAAACCTAGCACAGTGATGCATGCTTGTAGTTCCATCTATTTGGAAGGCTGAGGCGAAAGGATCACTTGAGCCCAACAGGTCGAGGCTATGTTGGCTGTGAGCTTGCCACTGCACTCTAGCCTGGGTGACAGAATGAAACTCTAATAAGAATCATAAAGAATGGCAGAGCTGGGTGGCTCAGCCTGTAATCCCAGCACTTTGAGAGGCCGAGTTGGGTGAGTTGCCTGAGGCTGTGGGTTCCAGACACACAAGGGCAAATCGGTGAGATCTCATCTGTACAATAAATCAAAAATCAGTCGGGCATAATAGCACACGACTG
>NW_007073361.1:0-1055 GCF_000164805.1 Carlito syrichta
CTCTTCAAATGTAACATGTATTATCGACTCATTTTTACTTTGCCTCATTTGGTAAAGTAAATGCGACAGAAGAAATTTAAATCATTCAATTTTGTTTTCAGTCTCTTTAGTACCAAAGTTACAAAAACGTTCACAGACACACACTGGTGTACCTTCTATCACTGTATAAATATATATGTTATATTCATTTTGTTTTGTGCTTCTTTGTGCTTAGGGTGGGGGCAGGAGTATGCCTCCAATTCCCCATCTCCTACCTATCACCTATTCTACCAGGCCCATCCTAAAATTCACTTCCTGAAAATGGTTTCCAAATCCCTCTCCTATCTAATCACAATTTAAGTTTCACTTGTATCACAGTTCTTGCTCCCTCAAGTCTTCTGATATTTCTAGACTCATCTTTCACCACTTCTTAAACTATCATCTTGCCTGACACACGTCTTTGTTCATGCAGGTCACTCTTCTTAGAATGTTGTCCCCTGATCTCCTCCTGAAGCAGGAGACAGATGGTGTCTGCTCAGTCATCCTCCACTTTATCTCATCCCTCGACTGAACTTTATATTCTTTGAGAATGCATCTTTGTATCCTCTCCAGCATTTGAAACACATATGTAGAGTCCTGCAAAATGCTTATGGACTGTGGTATACTTTTCCAACAAATGTCAGTGAAGTTTTATAACTATTACTTCATTAAGTGTTGAATTCAATGCCATTATAAATTAGCTTTTCTGTGGTGAAATTTATTTCAGGTGTAACTCTACAGGCCTAAAAACTGTTCACCAGGAAAATAATCAAGTTCTGACATCAGAGATCGTCCACTACCAAAGAATTTGTTAAAAAAGAGAAACTTGGAGAGACAGGGAAGATGGTGGCTGAGCCAATCAGACTATGCGAGTCCCCGTGTGAGTGAGTGAGTATATGGAAAATGTTGTGTGTGTGCTGGTGAGCGAGTGGGTGTGTGAGAGGCTGACTGAATGAGGGCTAGGGTGCTAGCAGCCAGATCTCTCCTGGTGCAGTGGTTGGTGCCACAGCATCTGGGCTTGGATCCTTGCGATCCTG
>NW_007073362.1:0-796 GCF_000164805.1 Carlito syrichta
GTCATGGCCCACTGCATAGGACAGTGGGTATGTGACTTCTACCTTTGAGCCTCTCTCTTCCACACCGAAAGGCACATTTCATAAACTCCTTCAATGTACTGTTGGAGAGCACGAATCTGCTAAACTGTGTTTGTTCACTTTTGAATTCAGGTTTAAAGTGTTCACTTTTGAGTACATACTTTTACAAAAAGTGAAAAGTGTTGGAAAAACATGGGAGGAGGAAGACAGGTCAGAAAGAAGAAGATGAAGCATATATCTACGATGTTTTGATATCCCTTAGCTTAGATTCCCCCCATCTCCACAATTGTACAGGGTAGATTGAGATAACTGCTGTTACGTGGCACAGAGTACAACAATTTTTATGGAAATTACTGCATGTTTTTTCATCTGAATATAATTTACACTTGGAAATTTGAATTTCATATTTTGGTTGTCGAAGACTTTGGTTGTCCACCATTTAAGGCAAAGAAGCATTCATCATTAATAACTAGCAGGTTTCAGTAAAATGTTCTTAAGGCCATGGTTCCACTCCAGCAAATAACAGTTCACATTTCTCTGTACCGTGGGCTCTGGGCTGAGTTGGAGTCTCACTCTGTGATCCGCACCGGAATGCAGTGGCCTCTCCGGCCACCGCAACCTCGACCTGCTGGGCTCCATTGATCCTTCCGCTTCAGCCTTCCGAGGGCTGGCATTCCAGCATGTGCGTCCACACCCGGCTGATTTCTTGATTTATTGTAGAGAGGAGGACTCCCCAAGTTGCCCAGGTGGGTCTCGAACCCGCGGGCTTAGGTTGTCC
>NW_007073363.1:0-795 GCF_000164805.1 Carlito syrichta
TGAAAATAAAGAAACATTTTACCAAATCTTTGGGATGCCTTAAAAGCTGTAATAAGAGGGGAATTTATATCCCTACAACACACATGAGGAAAATGGAAGGAACAGAAATTGACAACCTAACAAGCCACCTAAAGAAGCTGGAAAAGCAAGACCACAAAAACCCTAATTTCAGCAGAAGAATCCAGATCACCAAAATAAAAGCCCAAATCCAGGACATAGAAGACAAAAAGATAATACAAAAAAATCAATGAAACAAAAAGTTGGTTCTTCGAAAGGGTAAACAAGATTGATGGTCCCCTAGCTAGACTGACCAAGAAAAAACGAGAAAAAAACCAAATAAGCATAATCAGAAACACGAAAGATGAAGTCACATCTGACCCTGAAGAAATACAAAAGATCATTAGAGACTACTACGTAAACTTGTATGGAAACAAACTTGAAAACCAGAAGGAAATGGAAGACTTTCTGACATCACACAACCTACCTAGGTTGGAACAAGAAGAAATTGAGACCCTAAATAGACCAATAACAATCAAGGAAATCGACCATGTAATAAGAAAACTTCCTACAAAAAAAAGCCCTGGTCCAGATGGCTTTCCAGCAGAATTCTACAAGACATTTAAGGAGGAGCTGATACCAATCCTACTGAAGGTATTCCAGGTGATTGAAAAAGATGGAACTCTCCCCAAATCATTTTACGAAGCCAACATCACATTGATACCCAAGCCAGGTAATCCAACAAAGAAAGAGAACTACAGGCCAATATCTTTGATGACATAGATGCTAAAATTCTCA
>NW_007073364.1:0-1484 GCF_000164805.1 Carlito syrichta
CAGGTCACGCGGCCGGGACGCGACGCGCCGTCCTCACGCCAGGGCGCGGCAGCCCCGCAATGGCGAGGGACCCGGAGCCCCGCCCCCACAAGAGAGAGATTGACAGCAGGTACCATTCATTGTGCAGAGTAGGTGTCTGATACATTTCAACAACTCCAACGTAACACTAACACATGAGAAAACGCAAACATGGTCAGAAAGGAAACATGCCAGAGATCTACACATACCGCTGCAGGGAAAAAGACACAAATCGGGACAATTCATTTTAAGCAGTAGTATACAGTTGCTATCTATACTCAATGAAACATATCGAATGAGTCAACTGGGATATATTTCAAAAATAAGTTAATTAAAAATCAGCAATAGGATATTTTATCTAAGCACATTTCCATAAAATAAGGGTATGTGTTTTTATTTGGGTGTGGAAAAAAGTGATTAAGGCTATAGAAACAAGAATTCCTTTCTAATGACTGGCCATGGATTCAGGGATCTGGTATAAACGTTTTCTTCTTCATTTGTAATTTGAAAGAAGTAGGGTACAATTCAGGGTGAAATATATTAATATTCATTTTACAGGAACCCTTGTTGTTCAGGCCTGTCCCCGAACGTCCCGGCACCCCGGGCACAAACCAACTACTGCAAGTCCTGGCCCTCCCCCTCCCCTGCATCTCCCAACTCTGAAAATCTTTTTTGTTGTCGTTATTATGATGGTTGTTCAAGGTCCACTTATGAGTGAGTACATGTGATACTCAGTTTCTGCTTCCCTGAAAGGTCACCCAGTAGTATAGACTCTAACTCCATCCAGGTTTCCGTGAACTTTGTGAGTTTGTTCTCGTTGTGACTGCATAATATGGCATTGTTCCTACGTACCACATATTTTGAATCCAGTCCTCTTTAGATGGGCAGGATGGTTGGCTCCATGTTCTTGCTACTGCGAACAATGTGGCGATAAACATACATGTGCAAATATCTCTTGGAGAGAGGGATTTCGTTCTTCCTGGTATGTTCCCAGTAGGAGGATGGCAGGGTCGATTTTTAGATCGTTTAGGAATCACCAAATGCTTATCCACAGAGCTGGTCCGAGTTTACACTCCCACGAGCAGTGTAGAAGTGTTCCCTTTGTGTCATTTCCACGCCAGCATCTGTTGTTTTGGGAATGATTGATGATAGCCATCCTGACTGAAAATTGGTGACTCCTCAAGGTCGTTTTCACTTGCATTTTCGGATGACAAATGAGGCTGAGCTTTTTCCAATGTCTTTGGTGGCTGCTTGTATGTCTGCTGTTGAGATGGGTCTGTTCATATCTTTTGCTCACTGTGAAATGAGGCTGTTTGCTTTTTTCTTGTCGGCAAGTGGCAGTTCCTTGTAGTTCCGAGCTGATCATCCCTTGTCAGATGTACATTCGCAAATATGTTTTCCGCATCTGTGGGTTGCGTTTCTCTATGAGTCAGGGCCTCACTCTGATGCCCAGACGGTACTAGAGA
>NW_007073365.1:0-823 GCF_000164805.1 Carlito syrichta
CTCCCATGCATGGACAGAAAGATTTACAAAAACATACTGCTCTGCACAGGGCAAACCCCTCTGATAAGACTTTAAATCTTCCCAGAGGGAAGCACACTGGGGTGAGGGGTTGAATGCAGCTTATTTTATTTAGCTTCTTATGTTAACAGATTAGAGAGCACCATAGCTCAGTTAGGTTCAAGCCACCCAGAAGTGACTACAGATTCAATGAGGCTTTGAACAACCTGGTAGGGAACCAGTGGCATTCACTCTTTCTTCCTCTTTGTAGACAAGAACAAAGTAGCTACCAGAAGCATGCCAGAGCTTATTCCAGGTAAAAATGCCAAGAAGCAGTGATAACATTTTTTTCTTACGTTTGTTATTAATTGTTCATTAAAGATGGAGTCTTGCTCTGTCACCCAAATTGAGGTGCAGTGGTGTGATCACACTCCCTGCAGGCTCAAACTCCTTGGCTCCAACCATCTTCCTGCCTTAGCCTCTCCAGTAGCTGGGCTAAGGGCTTATACCATCACGTCCACTATTTTTTTTAATTGTGTAGGGACAGAGTCCTTCTATGCCGCCTAGGCTGGTCTTCATCTCCCGGCCTCAGGCAATATTCACACCTCAGCCTTCTAAAGCATTGGGATGATAGGCATGAGTCACGGTGCCACACTAGATATAATGCCACACCAGACAATCGACACTGAGTTTGATGGATGGAAACTGAAACTCAATAGTATGTTTTGCATATATTATGTATTTGTGAAGTTAACAAGAAAACTATAGAAATAGTGGCAATGTTTGTTCCTGTGATGTTGAATTAGTGCTCCTGCACACGTCTATT
>NW_007073366.1:0-419 GCF_000164805.1 Carlito syrichta
CCTGTTCTTCCTTATGAGGGTCTTCTGGTTTTGTTCACTTTTCCCTCTGCTTTACAGTCTGTCTATTCAGCAGTTTGCAGTCTTGGTCCCTAGATTTAAAAAGGGGGCATATAGAAGAGGAAAATAATGGAGGAAGGGGGGGTCAATAGGGAGTTAGAAAGAGAGAAGCGCGAGAGGGAAAACAGATATACATACCATCTATCAGGTGAGAATGAGACACAGGGCTGGGAAGAGGTGAAGAAAGACACGTAAGAAAGAGTACTGATAGCTACATAGTACTAAAGAGTACTGAAGCAACACAGAGACAGGGCAATAAAATCGAGAAGCAGTGTAAGTCAGAAGGTAAACAACAAACGTGATCTAAACCAGCAGTTACCAATCTTGAAAGCTCACCATAGAAGATAAGGCATGTTTTCTTT
>NW_007073367.1:0-1982 GCF_000164805.1 Carlito syrichta
ATGGAAGATCAATTTCTAGGTCTTTCAGAAATCGCCACAGATGTAATATAGATAATAATAATCACCCATTATGTAGATGGGTCCAGAAGTAGACATGGAGATTAAAGGTGAAAGTGATTAAACGTGATGAGAATATTAAACATGAAGGCATTAGAAGAAAAGTGAGGGAAATGGCAATTTAAGAGAACTATTTTTGTAACTGGGATGTGTTTGACATTTCTACAGAAACTAGACCTTGGCATATCTGCATCCCTCATAAGATGGTATATAAGAACTCATGAAGAATTTATGATATGATTTCATAATTTGAGAAACATGCTGAACAAGTAACACAATATTTTTCAGTTAACATAAGTGAATTTCTCTATGCATAAAATTGAGGACTTTATCATGCCAGAGTAGTGTGTTATTTGTAGATAATTGCTGTTTTTCTCATTTTTTTTTCTTTTTGTACCTGAGCAATGGGTACACTTATTATGAATAACTGGTGGCATTTCTATTTGGGGATGAGAGGTTTCAGAGCTAAGGAGTCACCATGTCTCTTAAGTTTGGGAACACAGGTCAGAAATGGAGTAAAAACTGGTGCCAGAATTGGTGCTTACTAAAGGGTCAAACTTGAGAAATGTGAGGATACTAGCTCTAAATACCAGTTCTAAATATTTCCCTACTTAAAAACTCATGAAGTATCATGGCATTGTACATAACTATTCTTACTGTCGAATTCACACAAAATAAAATCTAAAAATCTAAATATTTCCCGCAGTGAGTCTGATCGTTACTTAAACACATTTCATAATACACAACATTAGGATAGACTATTTTTAAAAAAACAATTAAAATAAAAAGCACTGAAATTCTGTTAGGATCTTTCATATACGTTAGACCTGCAAGTTATTTATCTAATTTATGCATTACTGAGCACTATCATCTCATTTGCTCCTCACAGCTGGGATTATGACATTTGCACATTCAATTATGTAACATTTGAAAATCACTTAACTCGACCTGCTGGGCTTCGGCAATTCTTCCACCTCAGCCTTCCAAGTAGCCGGAATTACAGGCATGCACTACCACACCCAGCAGATTTTTTGATTTATTGTAGAGATGAGGTCTTGCTGCCCAGGCAGGTCTCGAACCCGCAGCTCAGGCAATGCACTTACCTCAGCCTACCAAAGGCACAGGATTACAGGCTGAGCCACTGAGCCCGGCAATTTTGATATGTTTTAAAGGTTGCTAGCCAATGAAAGGTCAATTTCTAGTTCTTTCAGAAATCTCCAGACCATTTTCCAGAGAAGTTGTACAAGTTTGCATTCCCACCAGCAATGTAGAAGCGTTCTTTTTTCTCCACATCCTTGCCAGCATCTGTTGTAGTTTATCAATGATGGCCATTTTTACAGGGGTTAGGTGGTATCTCAGTGTGATTTTGATTTGCATTTTTCTGATGATGAGTGAAACTGAGCACTTTTTTATGTGTCTGTTGGCTGCCTGTATATCTTCTTTTGAAAACTGTCTATTCATGTCTTTTGCCCACTTTTTAAAGGGGCTGTTTGTTTTTTTTCTCTTTGGTGCAATTGAGTTTTTTGTAGATCCTAGTTATTAGGCCTTTGTCAGATTTACAGTTGGCTAATATTTTTCCCATACTGTGGGCTGTCTCCTTGCTCTTTTGATGATTAATTTTGCTTTGTATTAGCTCATTAATTTGATGAGGTCCCACTTATCTATCTTATTTCTTAAGGTATTAGCCTTTAGGTTTCCAAGTAGGAATGGGTTTCCAGTTCCAAAGGAACTCACATTATTCTACAAGAAGATACCTATACACATGTTTGTTGCAGCTCTATTCACAATAGCAAAAACACGGAAACAACCATGTTGTCCATCAAAGCTGAACTGGATTAAAAAAATGTGGCCCATATACACAATGGAATATTATGAACCCCGAAAGAACAAAAAATATATGGATTTTGCAGCAACCTGGATGGATT
>NW_007073367.1:3325-4153 GCF_000164805.1 Carlito syrichta
TTCATTATTATTCTTTATATTTTTAAGCTCAAAAACAAATTTATTGATCTCACCAAAAGGTTTTCATGGCTAAAAAAATAATTGCCAAAACAAAACAAAACAAAAACTCAAAATAGCTTAGAAAGTTCAGAATGCATAAATAATGGTGACTGTTATGTTACTTAGGGAATCGTTACTTTACTTACATACTTTGGCAAGATTTTTCTAAACATGACTGAAAAAGTTCTAACTCATAGACAATTTATTTGACCATGTTTTTAACCTAAAGTAAACTGTATATAACTATTTTGTTCTGATTTTTCTAATTGTCTTCCCCATATAAAGAGTCACTTCAGCATCTTCCCTGGTCTCCTGTGAACAAATATTAACGGTCTGAAACTGAAGCTGCTCAATGCAATGGGAACTCATTTACATGATTATAACAAGCCCAACTTATGTAAGCTTTTGTCTAACATGCAGCTCTAAGTTGAATCCACACCTCTCGGCATGGTAATGAGGGCTCTGCTGAATGCCAATGTTTGTGCATATGCATGAGCACTCTAAATTTTATTTAATTAAAAAAATAGAAACTTTTCAGCTCAAGCTTAATTTACTATAGTTTCATCATTTGAACAACACTAAAAAGTGCCATATAAATTAATACATCCCAAGCAGAGTTTAAAAGTACTAGAGTAAATAGTATATATATATATAGCATTTTCTTTTAAAAAATAATATATATATTATATATATATACAGTTCTTTTGTGCAGAATAATGTTTTCAGTTTTGTCATTGTAGTAGCAATGTAACATGTTCATATGTGGTTTCAGATTAAGAGCACAATGTG
>NW_007073368.1:0-764 GCF_000164805.1 Carlito syrichta
CCCGTTTCTCTTTTCTAATGTCATATTTGTGTGCGATCTGGAAACTCCAATTTCGTATCACATTGGAGATTTGTTATCAGAAGCTACATCCTTCCTTAACTGCCTCCTGCTTCCCGTTCCGGTCATGGCCCTCCCGCGGAACTTGCTCCATGACACCTGGGTGACTGACTGTCAGTCTGGTATGGCTCCAGGTCCCTCCTTTCCTGGGCACTGCTCTCAAGAGCAGCCTTCACTGGATCAGGCTTAGCTCCTAGACCTCACACCTTCTTCTGTGTAATGGTGTGAAAGAGCTCCATGGAGCTCATTCTGGCACAAGAGCAAAAGATACAACATACTCAAGTCCAAGTGTCTCTATTATTATTCTATGCTATTCTGCCATAGAAGTTCAGTCGACGTTTGAACTCCCAAGTAGGATAATTAATCAGGACCCAGGCTCGAATCACTTGACAGTGGGGCCTTCGACCCATTGTGTTTGAGGAAATAGGGAGGAGCAGCAAGAAAGGAAAATGGGAAAGCTTGATAGGATTGGCCTTCTTTGAAATGATGGGAAGCAATGTGGAAGATATATTTGAAAGCATTAGAACACTTCACTGAGAATAAAAGACTTCTTTAGTTCTTTTCAGTAAACCTATTTGGATTTTCCCCCTGATTTCCATCCAGTGGCCGTCATTAGTCTTTACTTCACTCTGTGTCTTGCGATCATAGGTTTACCTAAGCCATTTTCATAATTGTAACCTCTTTAGGGGCACCAACATTCCCTTGAA
>NW_007073369.1:0-1241 GCF_000164805.1 Carlito syrichta
TTCAAGCTACTTGGGAGGCTGAGGCAGAAGGATCGTCTGAGCCCAGTAGGTCGATGCTGCAGTGGCCATGGGCCATGAGCGTCCAGCCTGGGCGACAGAGTGAGACTCCAACTCAAAAAAAAGAAATGTGAGAGTTTAGCCATCAAGACTCAGCAACCTTGTCTGCGCTGTAGGAGAAAGAAAGGTTCTACTGGGTTGTACTCCCAGCCCCAGGCCCAATACCAGGCCAGCAGCAGAATCACCCAGCAGGGCCAAGACTCTGCTCTGAATGGCTGACCACAGAGCTACCCACTGATGGCATCTCCGACTTGGACAGCCACCATCCATGGGGTACGTAGGAATGCTGATGCACCTTCTCAGTGATGGGTCAGCAGAAACCCAGTTAAATTATTTTGTATGGAGACCAGGTATGTCACACTGAAGACTATACCTGAACCTTTTTCCTCTTTATCCAAATTCCTCTAACCAAGCCAGAAAAAGACTCACTCAAGAAGCATCAGTTGTGCACACATGACAGGGTTTATCATCCTAATGCCTGTATCCTAAAGTGTACTTTCCAACCTGACTCCGGCATCACACAACAAAGATTTATAGTCCCGAAAAGCATCTTCTGTGGATTCTCAGACTCCAGGGACCTTGTAAACCACCTGTCTATCCTCCCTGTTGTCTGCCACATATAGGACTTCATCGGTGTGTCAACAAGCCTAGAGTGTCCCCGCCCTCTGTCTCAGCAAAGCATCTCAATCTCACCTCCTGACAAGAATTGCATATGACCAGTTAAGACATCTTTGAGCCCACCTCTGACCTGCAAGTCACCGCATGAAAATCCCGTCCTCCTCCCCTGGACAACCCAATGAGAATCTCACATGTATTGATTTGTGGTTTCTTTCAATTTCCACCTTCCTTAAACAGCATAGAACCCAGACACTGTTGGACCACACGTTTTCAGAAAATCCTGGGGATAGGTGTACCTGGGCTGAAGTCCCCAAGTTCGGTTCAAGTATAGACCAGCCAGACTCGGTGGCTCGCCTGTAATCCCGCACCTTTGGGAGGCCGAGGTGAGTGGATTGTCTGAGCCCACGGGTTCGAGACCCGCCTGGGCAACTTGGCGAGACCTCATCTCTACAATAAACCAAAAAATTAGCTGGGCATGGTAGTGCATGCCTGTAGTTCCAGCTACTTGGAAGACTGAGGCGGATGGATTGTCGGAGCCCAGGACGTCGAGGCTGCGGTGGCTGGGA
>NW_007073370.1:0-1256 GCF_000164805.1 Carlito syrichta
AATTAGCTGGGTGTGGTAGCGCACGCCTGTAGTTCCAGCTACTGGGAAGACTGAGGCAGAAGGATCACTGGAGTTGAGCAGGTTGAGGCTGTGGTGGCCGGGAGTGGCCACTACCCTCCAGTCTGGGTGACAGAGTGAGACTCCAACTTAAAAAAAAAAAAGAAAGAAAAGAAATATTTGAATAACCTACATTAAGTTAATTTGTGTTCTAAAGAAAACCTGAGTTCTAAAAATAGGTTGACACATGTAATGCTCAGGATTTCTGTTAGCTTCCTGCCTGTTTGTGTGGTGGTGGCTACTGTGCATGTGCGTGAGAGGCAAGCATTCCAGCTGTCCTAGGAGTCTCTCTGAGAGGCTCCAGATCTGCTGGGACCACTGGGAGTGGCTGCGGGCTCTGACAATTCTGCTGCTAACAATTTTAAACAAAGCAGATGATCCAGTCAACTTGGACTAACTCATTTTTCTATCTCCTCTGCCTTTCTTTGTATTGGTTGCTGAAAGGCAAGAAACTCAGGGAGAAAGAAATGCAAGTTAGAGTGTAGCGTGGGTCACTGACTCCAAATGAAAAAATTATTGCAAGTCATTCCACTGTCAGACCCTTAAATTAGCATATGTGAGACCTCTGCCCTTATTTCTCGATTGCAAATAAGATTAGACAATTTCTTCTATCTACCACATATTGAACCTAAGGGGTAAGATATTTAGAGGAGAGAGTACCCTTCTGAATGAAAAAATTATTGCAAGTCGTTCCACTGTCAGACCCTTAAATTAGCATATGTGAGAACTCTGCCCTTATTTCTCTATTGCAAATAAGATTAGACAATTTCTTCTATCTACTACATATTGAACCTAAGGGGTAAGATATTTAGAGGAGACAGTGTTGAACCCGAGACTCTAATGAGAGAGATAGAGACCACAAAGAGCCAGCTCCAATGCAAACACATGAGGGTCTTTATTCAGGCTCAAGTCTGGGCTCATGCCTGAAGCAGCAGCTTCAGGGATGAGAGCCCCGATTGATAATGGCAAGCAGTTTTTATGCACAATTACAGAGGGAGGGGAAAGAACTCCAAACTTGATTATACATGATTGGGTAATTTCTCCTAATGGGTACGGGAACACTTGGTATTGGTGGGTGCTGCCCGTGATTGACAGAAACTCACGTAATGGGCCGAGTGGAATGTTAGATAAGTTAGGTCCATACAGTCCCTGCGTATGAAGTAACCTGAGCTGGCAGGCAAAGGATTACATTAGCCCTT
>NW_007073371.1:0-1144 GCF_000164805.1 Carlito syrichta
ATTAATAAAACAAATATTTTAAATGAATTAGCATATGGGGCTCTTTATAAATATGAACTGTCTCTGCTTTGTTTTGGTAATCAAACATGCTTATTACTTCAGTCTTTTGACAGTGCTCTCAAATGAATCACCTTACTATAATTGTTCTCATTTTTAGACATATGTCTTTTCATTAGATGTCAGTGTTCATTTCTTAGGCATGAATATTTATTTTAAGCAGGCAGAGTGGAAAAATATCAACAACATAAGATTAGGGTCAATAGACAAGTGGAGTTCTTAAAACAGATTAATATATCTTGAATACACTGTCATGTTTTTAAGCTTCATTTTCTCATTTGTGTGGTTGAGGGAAAGATATATGTTTAACTGTTGTTTTGAAGATCAAATGAGATAATGTATTTGAAAAAAACAGAGTACTATTTACATACAATTATTATTATATTCAGGAAGTAACTTGGATCAATAATCCAGCAGGAGAGACATTTATGTTTTCAGATACTCAAGACAAACATAATTAAAGTGTGGGTCATAGTTTCATTTTTTTCTTTACTTAACAATAACTCTATTGACCTAAACAATCACCAGAGGTGTAAGAAGACTTAACACAATTTTTTTGGTAGTTTTTTCATAAGACAACAGGCTAATTCTTTCATGAATTTCAAACCTGGAAATTATAATTTTAAAATATGTAAGCAACAGCTGTTCAGTTATTTGCATATGCATAGAGTTTTACTCTAAAGAATGATTCCACCCAATTTCAAATAATTATGTTAGGATATGGCATTGCATTTGTCTACAGACATGGTTCTTTGGTCTTGCATTGTTTAAGGTTATGTAGGTGGCCCAACCTTGTGTGAAGTCACACAGACAATATTAGCTGTGTATCACAAGAGACTGGCTCGGTGCCCTTTCAACAAGGCCCTGGGAATCCACCCAGTCTCGCCAGAGCAGGCTTGAGGAAGTCCAGCAGAAGGAAGTAATGCGAGTGTGTGTGAGTGTGTGAGTGTGAGTTCACAGGACAGAAGGGTTGAGCTGCAGGGTGGGCTCGTACACAAGTTACAAAGGTCACCATGTCTGTGGTTTTAAGCCAGGGCAGAACAGAGGGAAACAGGCGGCACAACCTGTATGGGGTGGGCAGAGTCCC
>NW_007073372.1:0-852 GCF_000164805.1 Carlito syrichta
ATGATATCCAGAATATACAAAAAATTCAAATAACCCAACAGAAGAAAAAACCTAAATAACAAACAAAAAATAATTCATTAAAAAATGGGCAAAGTGTCACCCCCCCCCTTGGGTCTCCTTCCACTGTGGGAGCTTTCTGTCCTCTCAATAAATCCTGCTTTCTCAAAAAAATAAAAATTAAAAATTAAAAAATGATCAAAGACATGAACGGACACATGCAAATTACCACCCACAAGTATATGAAAAACTGTTCAACATTTCTCACCATCAAGGAAATGCAAATCAAAAACACAATGAGGTATCATCTTTCCCTAGTTTGAATGTCTATTATTAAAAAAACAAAAAGTAACAGATTTTGAAGATGTAGAGAAAAGGGAACTCATATACACTGTAGGAATATTGTTAGAAATGTAGTGTCGTTTCTATGGAAAAACAGTGTGAAACATTCTTAAAAACTAAAAACAGAATTACCACTCAATTTAGTAATTCTACTACAGGATATCTACCTGAAGGAAAATAGATAAAATATCAAGGAAATACCTGCACTCACATGTTTGTTGCAGCCCTATTCACAAAAGCAAAGCTATAGAATCAATCTGTGTCCATCAGCGAATAAATGGGTAAAGAAAATGTGGTATATATACACAATGGAATGTCACTTGGCCATGCAAAAATAAAATCATGTAATTTGCAGCAACATGGATGGAACTCTCTTGACCATTATCTTAAGTGAAATAAAGCAGGCACAAAAGGACAAAATAAAGTGTTCTCATTTATTTGTGGGAGCCCAAAGTGTGATCACATGGAGGCTAGTGAGTGGGAATACAGATAACACGCTAGGAAGGGTGAGGC
>NW_007073373.1:0-1068 GCF_000164805.1 Carlito syrichta
TAAATTAGAAAGAAAAAGAATATAGTAGAGCAAGCGGACCTACATAATCAACGTTTGTATCCCTAAGCCCAAATTTTACCTAAAATATTTATAATAAAAAAAAAAAATTAAAAAAATAAATGGCTAGAAAACATCAAAACAAAGAAAGAAACACGAAAGACAAGATGAAATAGTGAAGAAACTTGCAAAAGAGGTTTTGACCATAAAAAATTTTATCCAGAAAATAACAAGATTACAAGCATGGAAAAGAGAATTAATTTAGATGAAGAGAGAATCTCAGAACTTGAAGAACTGAACATGGAATTAATCCAATCTTTAAAAAATAGATAGAAGGCTTCAGAAACAAAGAACAATCCCTACAAGAGAGGTGAGATTATATCAAAAGGTGAAACCTATGCCTGACTGATATTCCAGAAGAAGAAAAGGTAATGGAGAACAATTTGGAACAAGTATTCCAGGAGAAAATTCAAGAAAACTTTTCCCATCTCACCACAGATGTGACCAAACACAAGATTAACAGAGATCCCCCACAAGATATCAAATGAGAAAAACAACTCCTAGACACATAGTAATTCAACTGCACAAAGTAGGTACAAAAGAAAAATTTCTACAGGTAGCAAGAGAGAAAGGTCAGAATAACTACCAGGGGCCAATCAGAATAGCAGCAGGCCTACTGCAAGGAGGGTTTAGAGAACAATATTCAAGGTCTTCAATGATAAACAATTTCAACCAAGAATTTCCTACCCAGCCAAGCTCAGTTTCATCAGTGATAGAATATTAAATCCTTCTCTGATATCCAATTCTAAGATGTTATGCAGCTTCCAGACCAGTTCTTCAGGAGACATTTAAAAAGGTATTAAGAACAGAAGAAAGAAAATAAGAGTGATTACACACATCTCAATAGAACAGCAGAACACAGAATCAACAGAAAATACAGCACAATAACAAACTTGAAAACACACAAACACAACAACCCCAAAGCCAAAAGGTAATACAAAAACAAAGAAACAACTTAATAAGAACCTCATGATAGGAATAAGCACTCAAATTTCAAATACGAGACATGGA
>NW_007073374.1:0-1478 GCF_000164805.1 Carlito syrichta
CATTCCTAGCACTTTAGGAGGCCGAGGCAGGTGGTTTGCTTGAGCACAGGAGTTTGAGACCAGTCTGGGCAATACAGCGAGACCTCATGTCTAAAAAAAAAAAATCAAAAAATTAGCCGGCCATGATATAGGAGGCTGAGATGGAAGAATCGCCTGAACCCAGGAGTTTGAGACAACCATGAGCCCTGATCATCATGATGGTGCCACTACACTCCAGTCTGGTCAATAGAGTGAGACCTCTACTCAAAAAAAAAAAAAAAATATCAAGCAGGTGGCAATGCTTGCAATTTTCAAAGTGCTAGGGCTACTTTTCTGAGAAAAGTCATTCAAAACTGTGAGGCCCTTGTGATCACTTTTTCTCACATCAAATCTTTCATGTGTCCCTCCCTTGAAAGGTTTTTCTCTCTTCCACAGAATAAATACCGATCTCAGGTTCCAGAGTACTCTACTCTCTTCAAGGAAGCATTCTAAGAGTTGGTGATTCCTCTTCACATACCTGCACAGGTTCTGTAGCCCCTTGGTGGCCCTTATCTCTGGGTCACCCCAGCGAAGTCACAAGAGTGATTTTTCTCAGCAGAAGAGACACTCTGGGTGGCTGACTGACTGAAAGGATGAAAAATCTGTCATATTAGTTGCTGATTAGACTGGACAGCTCATTAAGGATCATCATGCCAGTATCTTTCACCGGCCCTGATGGCCCCTTTCAAAGGAAGGTATCGGTTAACCATCTATAAAACAAGTTCTACTATCCTGGTCCTAGGAAATTGATTGAACCAGGAACTGAGACCCCAAGAGTGTCTTTCTGAGTCAAACTGTGATCAGATTCCCCTGCTCTGAGGCTCAAAAGTAAGAGAATAGATGACCCAAGAGAGTGAGAATATAAGACTGAGTTGACTGTCACAAAAAAGAAGCAAGAGACCACTTTCCAGGGCTGCCTCAGAGCCCAAAGTATCTAACCTTGCAACTAATGATCACTTCTCCCTTTCTCTAAAGCTCAGGGTAGAGTGTTTTTTCAAAGCAAGTCAGAGAAAGCCTAGCACACAGTTGGTTTACCTGATACGGATGCAGTAAATAAACGTTTCGATTATGCAACTCTCAAGGTCAGGGTCACTCTTTCTACAGGGAACGTGGAGTCTGCTCTTTGGAGTTGATTTCTCGCTCTCTGTCATGCCACTTTGCTTCCTCTCAGAATCCGTATCCTCTCAGGATCCCTTTTCAATTCTCAGTATGTGACCTCTGTGTGTGAAATGACATTTAGAGATCATAGAGATGGAAAATTGATCAACCCTCGGTCCACGTGTGACTTCCAAGCCTTGGATGCTCCATTTTCCCAAGCGCTGTTAGCAGTTGGTTTGTTAACGGACAGCATCTGAGTGACCACTTGAGGGATTTTGGTGAAACATGGGAAAAGTACTACTTCTAAAAGGAGTGAGCGCTCCCATCTGATGCCAGTTATGACCAGTATCAGATGTGACCGT
>NW_007073375.1:0-1148 GCF_000164805.1 Carlito syrichta
AATACAGTCTAGGAAGTCTCACTGAGTTGAAGTGGAAATCAAAGGAGGCGGTTTCAAGTTGTGGAGCAGAGTTTTATAAAAAAGAAAAGTTATGCAAAAACTCCCAAACACAAAAATCCATAAATCTGAATAGGTGTCTCCTTTAGGCTAGTCTAGATGTTTGGCCCCTCTTGTGTAAAGTAAAAGTACAAAAGTTATAAAGAATAAAGCACGAGTTGTAAGATTAAGAACTCCCATCGCTCACAGAGGGTTAGAAAAATGGTTAAGAATATTTGTGAACTTTGAAATCAAAAAAAATAAAAAGACTCCTTTGTGTTCATCTAGGACATACAACGGAGAAGTCTGAAGGACAAATTATTTGCAAATAGAAGGTCATCAAAGAGTAGTCATATAAAAAAATTTTAAAGAGTGCTAAAAAGGATTAGACTAATTTGAAATTAGCTTTAAAAAAGCTAAACATTCTTAAAATAAAGGTATTAGAACCTAGACACTCAACAAAGTAACACTAAAAATATGGAATATCTGAATTAAAAAAGTGGCTCATAATAAACAAAAATCAGTGAATACGTAGGGGCTCAGAAAAACATAGAGATTACAAAATTATAAAAAGCTTGTTTACAGAAGCACTTAAAAATAGTTAAAGAAATTCAAATGAAATGATAATATAAATAAAATGAATTTTTAAACACTATAAAAATGTTAGTGATGAAAATAAAATAATTGAAATAAAATTTCTCTGGATGTGATCAATAATAGCAAAATAAAATACAGTAGAAGAAAATACTCAGGATTATGAAGATATAGCAATATAATCTACTTAAAACAAAGAGAACCAAAATAAGACTGTTGAGGGTAACAAGCAGTCAACTGTGAAAATATATTAAATTTCTTTCATATAAATAATAAAAGTCTTACAATAAAAGGCGACAGCAGTAAAAACAAATAAGTATTTGAATAACAAAGATCAAATTTCATGAAAACTGTAAGCAGATGTCCAGGAAGCTACCCACATCTTCAGTAGAAAAGCAAAAAAAGCACCATGACCTGAGACATCATAAATATATCACAGAAAACCAGTGATAACTGGTTCTAAAGTTCTTTCAAAGTGTAATATAATCATATTAGGCAAGAAAAATTGATCAGTGAAT
>NW_007073376.1:0-693 GCF_000164805.1 Carlito syrichta
TAGACATGGTACCCAATCGGTGATGGGTACCCATTTCTCCCCACAATCCCTCTCTCCTTTAGCAGTGCCTGGTGTTGTTTGTGTTTGTGTGCCCAATGTTTAGGACCAGTTTATGAGCAAGAAAATGTGGAACATTATAGCACTCAGTAAATAATCTTTCAGTAACAGGACAGAATTGAAGACCAAAAACTGAAAGAGGCATGAGACTGGTTTCTAGTCTTACTTGCTAGAATTATGGTCTCCAGTTTCATTCATGTTTCTGCAAAGGACATGATTTTGTTCTTCTTTATGGCTGTGTAGTATTCCATTGTGTCCATGGACCACATTTTCTTCATCCAGACCACTTTTGACGAGCATCTGGGTTGGCTCCATGTTTTTGCTATTGTGAGTAGTGCTGCAGTGAACATGTTTGTGCAGGTGTGTTTTTGGTAGAATGATTTATGTTTCTCTGAAAGTGAGCTTGCTGTTGCTCCATTTTTAGTGCTTTGAGAAAACACTACACTGCTTTCTGAAAAGGTTGAACCAGCTTAATGCCCCCAAACAGTGTAGATGCATTCTCTTTTTTCTGCAGCATCGCCAGCACCTGTTGCTTTTATACTTTTTAATATCATGTTGGCTCTGTTTTAAATTGATCACCTGAGCCCAGCAGATTGAGTCTGTGATGGCTGTGAGCATGACACTGCACTTCCAGCC
>NW_007073377.1:0-996 GCF_000164805.1 Carlito syrichta
CTGCAACTAAAACATCAGGGAAGACAAGGGAAATGTAGGCTTAGTTCCTTGAACATAAATCAAAGAACACAAACCTTGTCAGCTTGTGTTCTTGGTTTCCTTCACTCAGAATGTTATTTGATTTCAATTATCTTTAAAGTTAACGCAGATGTTGGTCCTCCTATGACATATCCTCATCCATGTTCCTCAGAAACTCTTAATATTTTGCATGTAACACAGTGATACTACCACATTTTCCTCTTCAACTATCCTATACCACATAGAAAAACATTTTGATATTTGCACAATGTATCTTGCATCTATTAGGACTAAAGGAATCTTATATTTTCAAAAATAGCTAAAACTAGACTTTCAGGATCGGCTCGATGGCTCAGCCTGCAAGCCCACGGGTTCAAGACCAGTCCAGACAACTTGGCATGACCTCGTCTCTACAATAAATAAGAAAAAATAGCCGGGCATGGTAGAATGTGCCTGTAGTTCCAGCTACATGGAAGACTGAGGCAGAAGGATCACAAGAACCCAGAGGTCAATGCTGGAGTGGCCGTGAGTTTGCCACTGCACACGAGTCTGGGCAACACAGCGAGACACCAACTCAAAAAAAAAGCAAAAAACAACAAAAACAAAACTAGATTTTCATACAAATATAAAATGAACACATAAAAGAGATTTTATTTAACTCAGTAGTTAATGAAAAAACAACTAAGAAGCCGGGCTCTGTGGCTCAGCCTGTAATCCCTCGCCTTTGGGAGGGTGAAGTGAGTGGATTGCCTGAGCCCGCGCAATCGAGACCCGCCTGAGCAGGAAAGACCTCATCTCTACAATAAATAAAAAAAATCAGCCGGGCGTGGTAGTGCATGCTTGTAATTCCGGCTACTTGGAAGGTTGAGGTGGAACGATTGCCGGAACCCAGCAGTCGAGGGCTGGGGTGGCCCGAGAGCGGCCACTGCACTCCAGTCTGGGAGAAAAAGAGTGAGACTCCAACTCAAAAAAACAAAA
>NW_007073378.1:0-654 GCF_000164805.1 Carlito syrichta
TGAGGAATTGGAGATAATCAGTGATTTGCCAAATTATTTAAGTTAACATTCACGAGTCACCTAGTCTGGTACCTGGCAATGGAGCCCACCGCCCCCTATGTCAATACTCTTACCATGGTCCCTCAGAGACTCAGACACAGAGCTGAGGTGGTCATAGGGTCTTCTGACTCCCCATCCCTGAACGTTGCAAATGTGATAAATCAGCCTCGTGCGAGGCCCTTGCTCGTGCCTGACATCTGGACACTAGGCCTCACCAGAAGACTCTCCGTTCTCCACCTCTAGATAGCACCTCTGGCCTTCCTGATTTCTGGTCAGTGGGTCAAGGATATTAAGTTGCATCTGTTTTAGAACCTCCTAACCGTGCCAATGCTACTGTGTTGTTCTGGGTACTTCCTATTTAACAGTATTTCCTTTGGGGATGGGCTTTCGTGGCTGGCACTCTCCTGTGGGAGGGACCAGTGGACACTGGCCCGAGTCCAAGCAGCATAAAGCAACAGGCCAAAACTCTTTCCATTGAGCTGTGTTTCCATGGTTGGTGGTCCACCCATGACTGCAGAGGCTGTCTTTTCAAGGGGCTATGCGATTGTTGATGCCATCTGCCCCCCTGCTTTTTGAGGCCGAACAAGGACAGGACTCTGCTTCGCTCAAGTATTT
>NW_007073379.1:0-738 GCF_000164805.1 Carlito syrichta
CTATCAATTTCCAAAGAAACTTTGGTACATGTGTGTGCATTACAGAAGACAATCTCTGGTGTGCAGACCCTACCCTCCCAACAGCAGACCACTCACATCTCAGTTTCTGTTTGAGTAGGACAGTCACATTCTCAAAGACTTAAAATATAACCCTCAGACATGCCTGATTTTTAACTGTAATGCCCTCATAACAGAAGTTCTTATCAGAGATCTCCATGGTACTTGGCAAACAAGACGGTCTACTTGCTAAATAATACATTAGGTAAGTAAATTCAAGTGAGATTACTCTAATTAAATATACACTGCTATTGAAACATAATTTCTATATGGTCTAGTTGAAGAACAATCTCTTGTTCCTGAAAAAAAAAAGAAAGTTTTAAAATGATCCCCTGGTGACTGGGAGAATAGATTTACACGCAATCCACAGAGGTCATTTCAAGAAGAAAAAGATGACAGACAATGCAGGGAGCAGGTATCTCACTCCCAGAGACTGTCACTAGAGTGTGGGCTTTAAGGTTCTGGGTCAGAGATAGGGAGTTGGTAGAAGCAATGATGACCTTTGGGGTTGAGGGAATAGGCAGGCCCACACAGGTGTGGGGAGTGGCCTAAACCAGTTTTGGCTAGTCTTTCAGGGCACTGCGTGAAAGGCTACCTGAGCAGTGCGGTCCGACGATCACAAGCTTGGGCGAAGGAAACCTCACTTTGCTGCCTGCGCCAAGCCATGCCCAGTCCCCTCTA
>NW_007073380.1:0-788 GCF_000164805.1 Carlito syrichta
CGTTCAGCACTTTCTGGCCCAAACACCACAAATGTCTGCCCCTGCTTTGGTGTGGGAGTTCTCAAGGCTCCCTGGTCGAGTTCCTGCTGGATCTCCTCTCTGAGGTGAGTAATGTACCCCAGGCAAGTCGAATCTCCACCTCAGCAATGGGGACCTTCCAGAAACAAATGCCAGTGACACATCCCTCACTGGGAGACATTACTTTCCCCCAATCACATTGTACCTGGCTGTAAAGGCAGTCACCCTATGAACACATCATGTATAGTTGAGAATCTGTGTATGATTCTGATGTTTTAGGAGATAGGTTCTGGCTCTGTGACACAGGCTGGGGCCCAAGAGCTGACCATCATTAACCACCAACCTCGAAATCGTGGGCTCTGGTAGTCCTCCCACCTCAGTCTCCTGTTTGGCCAGAACAATGAGCACCTTGATCCCAGACCCCCTGTTTGAATGGGTGCAGAAACAAGGTCTCCCTATGTGACCCATGCTGGCCTTGGTACCTGGGCTCCAGCTATCCTCCTGCCTCAGCCACCCTCCCGCCTCAGCCACCCAGATCACTAGGATACCATGCGTAAGTCTCCACACAAGGCCTACAGATACATTTTTAATGATAGATTTAGACCGGGCTCTGGGTCTCTGCATCGTCAACCCAGCACTTTGGGAGACTGAGGCCAGTGGCAGGCCCAAGGCTGTGGGCAGAGCACCCCTTGTGCACCCCGGTGAGATCTCATCTCTACCCTCTATCCCAAATGATCCGAGGTGGTGGTGCATGCCTGTCATTCCAGTTC
>NW_007073381.1:0-765 GCF_000164805.1 Carlito syrichta
CCAGATGAAGACAGTGAAGTACCAGTAGAGCATTTTCTAGCACCTCTCTTGTGTTGGGTTCTCTTGCCTTGTTCTCAGAGATGGAATTCTGAGACTCACCTCAGCACAAGAAATGGGACCTCCAAATGCCACCTGAGCTATGCCTCCTGTGGACTTCTAGCTGTGGCACCCTGTGATATAACATCTCAGGTCACTCACAGTCTCTGAAATGCTCAGTTATGTTCATCAGTACCAGATACATACAAGCTAGAAAGTTTTATGGGCAGATTTTGTACAGTACAACTCATTTACCTTTGGCTAAACCAGTTTGACAAGCTGTCTTCCAACTGCATTTTCCAGAACTTCTTTGAGAGCCTTGAAGCTTATAAATCATTCCTGTATCCTTAATGTGTCCCTTTCAACTTGAGTCTGATCAACACCTGGATTTAAGACTTGAGTCTTCAGAAAATAAATAAATGAGAAAAGTGATGCAATAATTCAGGATTTCAGATCATTCCACTGAAGAGAAAGAGGAACTGTAGACTGGTTTGAGGCTGGATTTTAGGGGTTCCACGGATTGGGATGTTTTGCTTCCTGACAGTGATTGATGGCAACAGTTGACTCCATACTTCCTGAACTCAGGAGATAGCCTCCTGGGAGGTCTGGCCTCCCCTGCAACGCACAGCATTCCAGGTTGGGCTTGCAGGAAGACCATCTATCAGCAGCCAGGCAGGAGGAAAGAGATAACAGTGACACTGAAAAAATTAAAAATGGTATTTATCACCG
>NW_007073382.1:0-574 GCF_000164805.1 Carlito syrichta
CCTTGGTAGCGCGCGCCTGTAGTTCCAGCTACTAGGAAGGCTGAGGCGGAAGAATTGCCTGAGCCCAGCAGGTCAACTCTGAGGTGACTGTGAACGTGTCTTTGCACTCCATCTAGCCTGGGCGACAGAGTGAGACTCCAACTCAAAAAAAAGGAAAAAAAAAAAGCCAGGCATGGTAGCATGTTCCTGTAGTCCTAGCTACTTGGGAGGCTGAGGCAGAAGGATCTCCTGAGCCCAGGAGGTTGAGGCTGTGGTGAGCCATGATGGTGCCACTGCACTCCAGCCTTGGTGACAGTGAGACCCTGACTCAAAAATAAATAAATAGTCGGGCTCAGTGGCTCAGCCTGTAATCCCGCGCCTTTGGGAGGCTGAAGTGAGTGGATTGCCTGAGCCTGCGGGTTCGAGACCCGCCTAGGCAGCGAGACCTCATCTCTACAATAAATCAAAAAATCAGCTGGGCGTGGTAGTGCATGCCTGTAATTCCGGCTACTTGGAAGGCGGAGGCGGAAGGATTGTCGGAGCACAGCAGGTCGAGGCTGCGGTGGCCGGGAGCGGCCACTGCACTCCAGTCTGG
>NW_007073383.1:0-720 GCF_000164805.1 Carlito syrichta
CTGTTCTGGAAAGAGCTGGTTGACGTGACCCAGCATTCTCTTTCTTTTCCTCCTTCTTCTGCACACATTCCCTGTCCTGGGGTCCTTCTGTACTGAGGTGTGGCAGCAGACGTGCCTGTCTGTGACTGTCATCCCCAAAGTCACTGCGAGGTTGGATTGCAAGTGTCCTTTGTGAGGGCTGGTGAGCTGCCGGCTGTGTTTCTGGACTTGGGCTGTGAGTTGAGACTGGCAGAAATGTCCTCATACCCCACCTTCCTTTTTCTTGCTAGAAAGCAGACCCTGGGGCTAGGCACACCCGTACAAACTGTGTATCTACCCCAGATCATCAGCTGGGAGCCCTTGGGTCCTGCAAAGGGGTCCGTAAAAAAAAAAAATCAGTGAATTTCCAGCATGTATAGATTTCATGGTTTTGCCCCAAATCTGACTAATCTCAGGAATACTTGCAGGTCTGGCATCACAGGTCCATACCCCTGCCTACCAAGGGTGGTTGGAGTGGACTTGAGGCTGCCTGGCTGGCTTGGGGACCCTGTTCTGCCAATGTCTCCCCCTTTTTATAATCCTGTGGGCTTCTGCAATCGGCAGTCCTGGCCTCCCATCCTGAATGTGTTCACTGACTGCCCACTCACATCTGAGGGAGACTTCCTATGCCTGGTTCTCAGGGAGGAGCTTGGGCCTGGGACCATCTTGTCTGAGTTGGAAGTTGGATGTCATCTGACATGG
>NW_007073384.1:0-945 GCF_000164805.1 Carlito syrichta
ATCAATAGAGACTAGTATGTACACTTGTATGGAAACAAACTTGAAAACCTTAAGGAAATGTAGGACTTTCTGTCATCACACAACCTGCCTAGGTTGAAACAAGAAGAAATTGAGACCATAAATAGAGCAATAACAATCAAGGAAATTGACTATGTAATAAGAAAACTACCTCCAAAAAAACCCCTGGACCAGATGACTTTCCAGAAAAATTCTACAAGACATTAAAGAGGAGCTGATACCAATCCTACTAAAGATATTCCAGGTGATTGAGAAGATGGAACTCTCCCCAAATCATTTTACAAAGTTAACATCACATTGATACCCAAGCCAAGTAAAGACCCAACAAAGAAAGAGGACTACAAGTCAATATCTTTGATGAACAAAGATGCTAAAATTCTCAACAATATCCTAGCAAACCAGATTCAGCAACACATCTCAAAAATCACCCATCATGACCAAGTACGCTTCATCGCTGGGATGCAAGCCTGGTTCAACATTTGTAAAACCATAAATGTACTTAAATACATCAACAGATGTCAAAACAAAAACCACATGATTATATCATTAGATGCAGAAAAGGTTTTTGATAAAATCCAACACTCCTTCTTGATAAAAACCCTCAAACATCTAGGCATATGGGGAACATACCTCAAATAGTAAAAGCCATCTATGAGAAACCCACAGCCAGCATACTCCTAGATGGACAAAAATTTGAACCATTTCCCCGAAAACTGGAACAAGACAAGGATGCCCACTCTCTCCCCTCCTGTTCATTATAGTATTGGAAGTCCTGGCTAGAGCAATCAGAAAAGAGAAAGCGATCAGGGGTAGCCAAATAGGAAAAGAGGAAATTAAAGTTATCTCTCCTTGCAGATGACATGATTGTGTACCTTGAAAACCCAAGAGAATCTGTCAAAAGCCTCCTTGCAGTGATAAAGGACTTTG
>NW_007073385.1:0-761 GCF_000164805.1 Carlito syrichta
CAGGTCAAGACTGCAGTAGCCATGATTGTGTTATCACATTACAGCCTGAGTCTTTGGCTCAAAAAATAAAATAAAATAAAATTACTAATCTGTCTGCATAAGCAATTCTGTGGGAGGATAAGAATGAGTAAATAAATTCACCTATATTACTGCTGCTAATCAGTGCAACTACTTAGTCAATACAGATTAACACAAAATAAAAGAGTTGCATATATAACCTCCGCAAATATGTAACTTTAATATTTGAATGCATTTTCTTATTCAGATTTTATGAGGGGAATCTTTAACATGTGAAAATTTCCTAACACTTTAGATTTCTCCATCTGGAACTTCCAGCCCTCTGGGATTCTTTGAAGGCATATTTAAAGTTGTGGACAGCCGGACTCGGTGACTCAGCTTGTAATCCCAGCACTTTGGAAGGCCGAGGTGAGCAGATTGCCTGAGCCCGCGGGTTCGAAACCCGCCTGGACAACTTGGCGAGACCTCATCTCTACAATAAAATCAAAAATAAACTGAGCGTTGTAGCACGCGCCTGTAGTTTCAGCAACTTGGAAGGCTGAGGCGGAAGTATCGCTGGAGCCCAGCAGGCGAGTCTGCTGTGGCCGGGAGCAGCCACTGCACTCCAGTCTGAGTGACAGAGTGAGATTCCAACTCAAAAATAAAAAAATAAAGTTGTGGAGTAAGATGCTATTCAGAGTTAACAGCTAAGACATCCATTATGCATATCTAAATTTAAAAAGTAGAGAATATATCTAGTTTTT
>NW_007073386.1:0-763 GCF_000164805.1 Carlito syrichta
AGAACTTGCAATTAGAGCATTTTACTTGTGAAGGCTTGTGAAATTGTTTGTAATCCTTTTTTTTTTTTGAGTTGGAGTCTCACTCTGTCTCCCAGACTGGAGTGCAGTGGCCACACCCGGCCCCCGCAGCCTCGACCTTCTGGGCTCCGGCGATCCTTTCGCCTCAGCCTTCCAAAGTAACTGGAACTACAGGTGTGTATTACCATGCCCGGCTAATTTTTGGTTTATTGTAGAGATGAGGTATCGCTAGGTTGACCAAGAGAGTCTCGAACTCGCGGGTTCAGACAATCCACTCACCTCAGCCTCCCAAAGACGTGGGATTACAGGCTGAGTCACCCAGCCTGGCTTGTTTGTAGTTCTTTAACTGCCAGATCAAGGCTTTCCCTTTCTTAAGTTGATTTATTTCTTTAGGATAACCTTTCACAAAATGATTGGGGGCATATATACCGTGAGGCAGCCTTACCCTCAATATCATCACAAATCAGCTAGTAGAATTATTTTTTTGATATGACTGAAGAGTTGATTAAACCTACAACCTTTTTATGATTAAAAAGTGTTATGCATGAAATGCAGTTGGGGATGGATGTCTAATCACTCTATTTTCCTCATATGAATATTTTATTTTGAATTGTTTTATATTCATAATTGATTTTATCACACCATGCTACTTAAAACTAATTACCATAATTTTTAGTCAAAGTAAAAGAGTATTCCATTCATAAATTAACTATATTTTCATGTGGATTTTTCAAAGCATTTTGTC
>NW_007073387.1:0-769 GCF_000164805.1 Carlito syrichta
TCAAGTCATTCATCACCTTGCACTTGGCTCCTTTTTATTTTATTTTATTTTTAGTGTGAAAACAGGATTCATTGAGAGGATAGAAGAGCTCCTACAGTAGGAGGGGACCCGAAGGGTTTGCCCACTTGGCTGCTTTAAAATGGCAACCTCTCCACACTGGCTTTCTAGCTTGACTTCACAAAGCTAACAAACTTGGCATTCATTCATTCTAATTCCGAGTTCCCAGGAGTGAGGATCATCGGTCAAGTGTCAAGGTCAAGTGTCAATTGTCCAGTCCTGGTCCTCCATTGGGGCAGGGTGTGCAGGATAGGGAGGGCTGGGAGCATTGACATCTAGTTGAATACATCTGACAGCTTCCTCTCTTTGAAGGAGGCATTACTGTTGTCACTATTTCTTTATAGGTAAGGTATTTTATCCAGAAAGTAGCAGATGATGGTGAAGGGGACATTGGGATGATATGTTTTCCTTTAGGGGATGGCCTGACAATTAAGCTTGTAAACTCATCCTAGAAAAAGCAGTTCATACCTCATGGCTGAATATCACTATGGTCACCTTTGAAGTGCTCCCTTTGGGAAGCTATACACTGATGCCAGTGCCTAGTACACCCAGCAGAACAATTTTGGAACTCTTTCTGGAATAGTCATCAGAGTTGTCATCGTATTCCCCTTGATGTCCTGAATGCCATCAAAATATCTTTCTTTCAATATTTCCTCTATCTTTGGGTAAATAAAAAAGTCACTGGGGGACAAGGTCAGCTGAGTAGGGAGGG
>NW_007073388.1:0-1153 GCF_000164805.1 Carlito syrichta
TAAAGGCAAATATCTCAAGAAATAAGATAGGATAAGTGGGACCTCATCAAACTGATGAGCTTCTGCAAAGCAAAAGAAGCCATCAAGAGAGCAAGGAGACAGCCCAGAGAATGAGAAAAAAATATTTGCCGACCGTATATCTGACAAAGGCCTAACATCTAGGATCTACAAGGAACTCAGATGGGGTGAAGGAAACAAACAGCCCCTTTCAAAAAGACAAAAGACATGAATAGACACTTCTCAAAAGAAGATATATGGGCAAACTGGGCTCGGTGGCTCAGCCTGTAATCCCGCGCCTTTGGGAGGCTGAGGTGAGTGGATTGCCTGAGCCCTTGTGTTCGAGACCCACCTGGGCAGCAAGACCTCATCTCTACAATAAATAAAAAAATCAGCCAGGCATGGTAGCACCTGCTTGTAATTCCGGCTACTTGGAAGGCTGAGGCAGAACGATCACTGGAGCCCAGCAGGTCGAGGCTGCAGTGACCAGGAGCGGCCACTGCACTGTAGACTGGGCAACAGAGTGAGACTCCAACTCAAAAAAAAAAAAAGAAGAAGATATATGGGCAGCCAACAGGCACACGAAAAAGTGCTCAGCCTAACTCATCATCAGAGAAATGCAAGTCAACACCACATTAAGATACCACCTAATCCCAGTAAGAATGGCCATCATGAATAAAACAACCAGCAACAGATGCTGGCAACAAAAAGGAATGCCTCTACACAGCTGGTTAGGAATGCAAGCTAGTACAACCTCTTTGGGAGACAGTGTGGTGATTTCTGAAAGAACTAGAAATTGACCTTCCACATGACTGAGCATTTCCACTATTGGAAATATACCCAGAAGAACTCAACTCATTCTACAAAAAAAGATACCTGCACATATATGTTTGTTGCAGCTCTATTCATAATAGCAAAAACATGAAACCAACCATGTTGCCCATCAAGCTGGACTGCATTAAAAAATGTGGTACATATTCAAAATGGAATATTATGTAGCCATAAAGAAGGACAAACATATGGACTTCACAGCCACTTGGATGTATCTGGAGTCGATCAAACTCACTGATATATCACAGAAACAATGAACAGAGTACCCTATATTCTCATTTATGAGTGACCTTGAACAATTTTATACTAGAAGAAAGGGACTGGC
>NW_007073389.1:0-696 GCF_000164805.1 Carlito syrichta
AAAAGAAAAGGAAAAGAAAGAAAAATTGGGGAGGGGGGAAGATGCAGATCAAACCCTCACTAACACATTTATGCACAATGGCAAAATATTTTTAAAATAGATGAATTAGCAAGAAAGCAGTTAAAATTTTTTAATTTAAAAAGTAGCCGGGCTCGGTGGTTCAGCCTGTAATCCCGCGCCTTTGAGAGGCTGAGGTGAGTGGATTGCCTGAGCCCACGGGTTCGAGACTCGCCTGGGCAGCGAGACCTCATCTCTACAATAAATCAAAAAATCAGCCGGGCGTGGTAGCGCATGCCTGTAATTCCGGCTCCTTGGAAGGCTGAGGTGGAAGGATCGCCGGAGCCCAGCAGGTCGAGGCTGCGGTGGCCGGGAGCGGCCACTGCGTTCCAGTCTGGGCGACAGAGTGAGATTCCAAATCAAAAGAAAAAATAAATAAAATAAATAAAAAGTAATTGAAAAATTTAAAAAACAAAAACCAAAAGCAAACAACAACAACAACAAAAAAAACTGCCCTCTGTGGCAGGCACTGTAATTTTTCCTCTAATCAGGTCTCTCCTGCAGAGCCAGCTCTTTCACTCTTCTCAGAGAATAGTGCAGGGAAGGAGGAGGGACAGTGGAGGTGGGTGGGGCTGCAGGCCTCCCCTCCCACTCTCCTATGGTAAAGGAGATCTCTGGTGGGGAGGTACGGGACTGTCT
>NW_007073389.1:2531-3366 GCF_000164805.1 Carlito syrichta
TGTTCTTTCTTAGGCATGAATATTTATTTTAGCAGGCAGAGTGAAAAAATATCAACAACATGAGATTAGTGTCAATAGACAAGTGGTGTTCTTAAAACAGATTTAGCAATATATCTTGAATACACTGTCATGTGTTTAAGCTTCAGTTTCTCATCGGTGCAGTTGAGGGAAAGATATATGTTTAACTGTTGTTTGGGGGATCAAATGAGATAATGTATTTGAAAAAACACAGAGTACTATTTACATACCATTATTATTATATTCAGGAAGTAACTTAGGTAAATAATCCAGCAGGAGTGACCATTTTGTTTTCAGATACTCAAGACAAATAAACATAATGAATGTGTGGGTCACAGCTTCATTTCTTTCCTTGCTTAACGATAACTCTATCGACCTAAACAATCACCAGAGATGTAAGATGTTGGAAAGGTTACAATTAACTTTTAAGTCTGAACACAATTTTCCGGTAATTTGTTAAAAAGAACAACAGTCTAATTCTTTCATGATTCCAAACCTGGAATTTATAATTTTAAAAATACATAAGCATCAGCTGTTCAGTTATTTGCATATGCATAGTGGCTTATTCTACAGAAGGATTCCACCCAATTTCAAAATAATTAGTGTTAGGGTATGGCATTGCATTTGTCTATGGACATGGCTCTTTGGTCTTGCATTGTTTAAGGTTATACAGGTGGCCCAACGTTGTGTGACGTTGCATGTACAATATTACTTGTGTATCAGAAGACACTGGCTCAGTGCCCTTTCATCAAGGCCCTGGGAATCCACCTAGCCTTGCCAGAACAGGCTTGAGGGAGTCCAGCAGAGGGAAGTAATG
>NW_007073390.1:0-823 GCF_000164805.1 Carlito syrichta
TCCCAAATCCCATATCTATGATCCAGATCTCAGCCATGAGTTGCAGACCCACATATTCAATCGTACTTGACTCCACCCTACCTGCCCTCCTATGAATGCACTTGCCCTCCCTGTCTCTGTGATTCTTGTGATAATGTTGTTATGCACAAAGTAGCCACAATCGTAGGAGCCAGCTTCATGCCTCTTTCAGTTGATTGTCTTCAGGTCTGCTTCATGTGACATCCATTTATTTAAAGATCATTGACTCAGTGCCATAAAGTTCCTGGCAAGAAACCAGCTCTGAGGATACAGGAAAGGAAGATGTGGCCCTGAGTGCATGGAGGTATGAGTCACATGTGACTGTATGGGTATCTTCCCAATGTTAGTCTTCTTCTTTGTTTCTTGTTGGGAGGGTAACCACGCCTCCCAGTTTGCTTGGGGCAATGCCGATTTATTTCTTCTGTCCAAATGGCTCTCTGGCTACCATGTTTTATTTTCTGAAATGTCCTGTGTTGGACAACAAAATTATATGCCCAATTATTATACCTGTTTTAAGGTGTTATTAGACTGTTTGCAATCTTTTACTTGATGTAGCATCATCAGTGCACTGGGTTATTGTCAGTTTCCTAAAAGATCTCTCTGTCATCAGTCTGGTTTCATTTCCATGTGTCTTCCAGTCTACTTCAGGAATCTGGCTATATCATAAACAGACCAAATTATTCTCATTAAGATAATAATTATCAAGTGTTCCTCACTGTCTAGCAAGTAAGTCCAAAATTCTGAGCAAGACATAAAGGGTTTACATATAATTGGTTTGAGTCCTGTCCACTTTTCTGAGCTATCT
>NW_007073391.1:0-839 GCF_000164805.1 Carlito syrichta
GGGGCTGCGGAGTCCTGTGCCTGGGGCTCAAGGCCCTTCCTTCTGTTTCCAGCCCGGTTGCTCATTCTCGACACCACTCACAGTCAGGCAGGTCTTCTGGCCACAAACAGATAAAAGCCTACCAGTGAAGACCTTGTAAAACACAATGGATAAAAGCCGGTTGGTTCCTCTGGCCCTGTGTTCCACAACACCCCAATGCTCAGATCACCCTCCTCCACTAGTGCCAGTGTCTGTTCTGAGCGCCCAGCTCCTCCGTCCGCACCCGACTCCCTCTCTGGTTGTTGTCACTTCAAGGCAAGAAACCGAGCTGCTGCATCGGTTCCATATTCAGATTTTCTGTCATTTTCTGCCACCCTGTCCTCACAGCTACTTCCTGAAGCTTGAGTCGGTTCCTTCTCCTTTAGACATTTACATTTTAAAAGGATTAAATGTTTCTCTGCCTGGTCTTTCACACGGTCTTCAGGGTGAGGATCATGGGAGGCACAGAAAATGCTGCTCTTACTCTGAGTCTGTCCGCTTGTCGAAGAAACAAACATTCAGCCAGAAAACACATTAGAAAATGTTGTAGAACAGCTTTTGTGATGACTTTGTATCTGTGACAGTAAAGGAATTCGAAGCACTTGGTATGGGCTGCAGTCATCAAGAAAGCCTTCATGAGAAAAGTGATTTATCTGTGGATTCTGGAGGGTAGGATTGAAAAAATAAACTCACAGTACTGGAAAATGGGGTTTTCATGGTGGCTGTTCTAATGAACATTAACCGATTGAATATCGGAAGGGACTAACTCACGAGGGAAAGGTGAGCCATGGGGAGAGAGAGGTTCAAAAGTTGGGGGCACT
>NW_007073392.1:0-887 GCF_000164805.1 Carlito syrichta
CGGACCTGGGCCCCCCGGAGTAAATATGTTACAAGCGCCTCCGGCTATCTAACATTCCAGAAGACCTAACCGGTTCCACCCTGCCTGTCTGACCGTTAGTGGTCAGTCATGGTCAGCCGGAGCCCGTGCAAATCAAACACAAACCAACCAATCAGTATCTCTGTAACCGCACTCATACAATCCATCCAATCCTGTGTGGACAAGTTTGTAATGCCACCCCACTCCTTCCAAATCGTGTATAAAAAAATGCTTGCAAACCTGAGTCGGGGTTCTGGTTCCTGTACCGAACGGACGTGAGCCCAGACGAGCCTGAATAAAGACCCTCGTGTGATTTGCATCACAGCTGGCTCTTTGGTGGTCTCTCGGATTCAGGATTCGGGTACAACAAAAGAATGATGCTGGGTGAAGCTCCCTGCCTCATTATTTATAAAAAATCATAGGAAGGGTGAAGAGGACCTATACAAGATACTTGTGTAGTGATACGAAAAGTAGCAAATATTTGCAAAGCTCCTTTAAGCAACTATTTTGTTTCCTTACTCTATGTTTTTTGGGGGTACACAATTTTCTTATATTTATTATGTAGTATTGCAGTGGCCCTATATTATTACACAAATTACAAGTATTGATAGCTTTCATTATGGATGTCCTATCCTAAGGACTTTATTTACCCATCTAAGCTGATGCTCAAAAATATCTTGTGACATTAATCTTTTCTTCACCATTTTGGAGGTTTAGGAAGGTTAAAATTAATCTAAGGTGATAGAGGCAGCAGAGCTGGGCTCAACCATCCACATGACTCAGTCCAAAGTGTTTATCACCAGAGTTTTTCTGTGAACTCTTGAGGGAATCCTGAGTATCTGAGAAAGGTCTTCAGTTCCTGTATGCAC
>NW_007073393.1:0-441 GCF_000164805.1 Carlito syrichta
GCACTCCAGTCTGGGCGACAGAGTGAGACTCCAGCTCAAAATATATATATATATATATATATCTTCAGACATAAGTCTTCCAGGTGTGTCCTGAGGGGCCAGGACTGTCCCCTTGCCTGTCCCCCATCCTGTCAGTGGTCCTGTCCTCCTGGCTGGTCACTGGGGCCACTCCATACTCCTTCCTGAACATGACAGGAATTCAAGCTCTCCTGCCACCCCCATGGTCAAGGACTGGGTGCCACATCTGACCTCCTACGACCAGGACCTCCTACGACCAGGACCAGTGTTCTGTTCAAAGAGCATCTGATCACATCACACCATGTAGGACTCCCCCATCACCTGCTCCCCAAAACTGTTTCCTAAAGTTCTTCTGCTACCTGAAAAAAAATTTTTTTTTTGAGTTGGAGTCTCACTCTGTCGCCCAGACTGGAGTGCAGTGGC
>NW_007073394.1:0-810 GCF_000164805.1 Carlito syrichta
AATTCTCTCCCATTAATGTCTTGATGTCTGGGTTTGTTGCATGTAGCCAGTCATTCTGGGGACTCTTCATTGTCTGTGTTCCAGAATCTGTTTTCTCATTGTCTGATCTCCCAGGGGTCTGTGTAAGACCTATATTCTTCTTTTGGTTTTTCTTCATTTGTGCGGTTTTCCCCCCCTCCTTACTTTTTCCTTCCCTCCACGTCACCGTCTTCTTTAATTCTGTTATTCAGGGGTAAAGGGATTGGTTTTACTTCTGTTTGTTCAATCTCCTATTCTTTATGTACGTCCTCTTACTTTGTTCAATTCTGAAGTTGCACTGTAGGTTGGAGGTGGTCCTTTTTGCAGTTTTGAGATGTACTTAAGGGGAGAGCTGTGATTCAAAATCTGTCTGCAGGTCCTGGTATTCGCTGACAGGCGTGTGGATAATGTGGAACCCACTTCCCACTGCCCTGGAATCTTTCCAGGGCAGTGGGGCTGTAGGTTTACTCCCTGAAATAAAATGTGGTTAGCAGAGGGGAAAGAATGGAGCAGATAGTGGGTTGAAAAGGGGAGTGGAGAGATAGAGGAGTAAAGGGGGAAACAAACGAGTGTGCCAACAAATAGAGAGAGAGGCCTATACTGAAACAGATAAAAACAATAGACCACCGCTACAGTCGAACCAACTCTCATACAAACAAAAATAAAACATATAGTGATGCTAGCATACCAGCTATCCAACCATCTTATTAATGTGCTGTTCCTCTATACAAAGACCTGGTTCACAGACAGAATAAAAGAGAAGAAAAGGAAAGGGAAAAGAGAAAAAAGGGG
>NW_007073395.1:0-1249 GCF_000164805.1 Carlito syrichta
CAACAAAGCTCAGTCAGCTGTTGCCAGGCCAGAACGTGGGGTAACAGAATAGAGTCTTGAACTTCAAAACAACCTGGAAAACTGGAACTTTAGATAAATTTATTTATATGGCAATTCAATTTTTAAAATGAGAGCCAAATAAAACGGGGTTGTATTCTGATCTCAGGCTACGAGCTTCCAGTTTGCAACCTCTGATCTAATCCTCTCCTCAGCTACCTGCGTTCTACTTTAGTTCGAAGCTGTTAGGATTGGGGTTGGCAGGAAGGATATCGCAAATACAGCCAGAAGAACAGCACTAAAGGCAGGTGGAGAGGAGAGCTCTACTACACAACTTCAAGCTTTCTCCTGTGTGCCGGAGGGTAAGGAAGGCAACACCAGAGCTCTGGGAGACCAGAGCAACCCCATCCTCACATAACACTGTCTCTTCACTACCACTCTGGGCTTCCATCTTTACTAACTTTAGAGAGATCCCATCCCATGAAAAAGGCTTTGCTAGGATGTTGAATGCTATGACAAACAACGTTGTGTTTACTTACCTATACACATCTCATCATCTATTTCTGCATCTCCTATGCACTGAAATTTAAATTCATTTAAGGAATCTGCAAACTTCTACTTCACTGAAAACAAATCTAGAGAGTAAAAGAAAAATCAGAAGTTACTGAAAGTAAATTGGCTTTCTGATTCGCTGCCCTTCTTGTTCCTTCTGTGAAAATGACAGCAAAAGATCTGTTCTGGTCCATTTAGAAGCACAAAATAAGCTGGGAGGCTGAGGTAAGTGGATTGCCTGAGCCCGCGGGTTTGAGACCCACCTGGGCAAGTTGGCAAGACCTCATCTCTACAATAAATCAAAAATTAGCCGGGCGTGGTAGTGTGCACCTGTAATTCCAGCTACTTGGAAGGCTGAGATGGAAGGCTCGCTGGAGCCCAGCAGGTCGAGCCTGTGGTGGCCGACAGCAGCCACTGCTTACTCAAGCACACAATGAGTCCTGTCATCTCTATCTAACATGCGTGGGAAAGCCTGGGTGACAGACAGTCAACCTCAGTATCCACAGCCAGCAAGTTGCTCTGCCACTGTCCCTCCATGTGGTCAATGCAGCTGCCCTGTATCTGACTCAATGACACCTTCCCCTAGGTCTAACCCACAATGAAAGCTTTCTTTGGGCAGGGAGTAACGGGAAAGCTAGAAAGGAGAGGCTGGGAACTGCCCCATTCCCCAGCATAGGAACACTCAGCCTTCCTCTTCTGA
>NW_007073396.1:0-1226 GCF_000164805.1 Carlito syrichta
AATCAATGACACCTTTCTTTTCTTTTCTTCCTGTTTGTACTGTAAGGTAGAGCATGAACTTATCTGTAGAAGAGTCTGTAAGGAAAAATGCCCTGTCAATTAGAGCCTTTTAAAAAGTGAAAATGTCAGCCGGGCTCGGTGGCTCAGCCTGTGATCCTGCGCCTTTGGGAGGCTGAGGTGAATGGATTGCCTGAGCCCGCGGGTTCAAGAGCCGCCTGGGCAACTTGGCAAGACCTCATCTCTACAATAAATAAAAAATGAGCCGAGTGTGGTAGCGCGCACCTGGAGTCCCAGCTACTCAGAAGGCTGAGGCAGAAGGATCACCAGGGTCCAGCAGGTAGAGGCTGCGGTGGCCGGGAGCGGCCACTGCACTCCAGTCTGGGTGACAGAGTGAGACTCCAACTCAAAGAAAAAAAGTGAAAATGTCTGTCAGGGATCTTTTCCCAGCAGGCAAGTTATGGACTAGGATGACTTCTAAGGTTTCATTTGTATGCCGTGATTTTAAGATTCCAAAACAGCGCACAGAATGAGTAGGCTTCATTTGGTAGTACAGGCTCAAGTCTAGGATAATTTAGTTTGAGAGTTAAATTATGAAACAGACATTAAAACATTTACAAACCTCAGTGAGTTTTTTTTAAATTGACAGTCCAGTCATTTTGAGAATTTAAGTTGCACTTTATTGTCATAGATTTTCCTTGAGTCATAATAATTTAGTTTGTATATAGAAGGTAATTCCAGTTCTGCATCATTACAAAACAAAATATTAAATGAAACTCAAACTGCTTCTTTTCTTCATGTTGCATCAAAGTCTTTTTGTTCCTTTTGCATGGACTTTCAGTTCTTTACAAGAATAAAAAATACACTCCTTTTCCTCAGAACTTCCCTTCTCAGCAACCACTAAGTTTGCATTATATGACCGTAATTGATGGGTAACGATATAATCAAATGTGTTTATGATATCCATTCTTTATTTAACTTTACTCTTAATTCATAGAGGAAATTATGATATCAAGGTACTTCCCTTAAGAGTTCTTAAAGTGTTTCATTCCACTAACTATGTTTTGTGACTTCTGTTTTCATTGCCTAGAAGCACTGGGAGAAATGAGGAAACTGATCTCATTTGTTTTGATCTCTCAGTGACCAGCTATTATTTTCCTGAAGCCTGGCACGGGTTTTGTTTCATGGCTTTGTAGACTGCTTCCTTGTTTAAAGCACAGACCATGCTG
>NW_007073397.1:0-831 GCF_000164805.1 Carlito syrichta
CCTGGCATGCAAGGCTGGTTCAATATTCGTAAAACCATAAATGTAATTAAATACATCAACAGATGTCAAAACAAAAACCACATGATCATATCACTAGATGCAGAAAAAGCTTTTGATAAAATCCAGCACCCCTTCTTGATAAAAACCCTTGATCATCTAGGCATACGAGGAACATACCTCAAAATAGTAAAAGCCATCTACGAGAAACCCACAGCCAGCATACTCCTAAATGGACAAAAATTGGAACCAATTCCCCTGAAAACTGGAACTAGACAAGGATGCCCACTCTCTCCCCTCCTGTTCAACATAGTATTGGAAGTCCTGGCTAAAGCAATCAGAGAAGAGGAGGCAATCAGAGGTATTCAAATAGGAAAAGAGGAAGTCAAGTTATCTCTCTATGCAGATGACATGATGGTGTACCTTGAAAACCCAAGAGAATCTGTCAAATGTCTCCTTACATTGATAAAAGCCTTTGGCAAAGTCTCAGGATACAAAATAAATGTACAAAAGACAATCGCATTTCTTTACACCAATAATAAACAAACAGAAACCCAAATAAAAAACACAGTTCCATTCACAATAGCCACAAAAAAAATGAAATACCTTGGCATCTTCCTGACCAGAGACGTGAAAGACCTTTACAATGAAAATTACAAAACACTGCTCAAAGAAATCAAAGCCGACATGAACAAGTGGAAAAATATCCCATGCTCATGGATCGGAAGAATCAACATTGTGAAGATGTCCATCTTACCTAAAGCAATCTACAAATTCAATGCAATACCCATTAAATTACCAACAACATTCTTTTCAGACCTAGAAAAAAACAAC
>NW_007073398.1:0-729 GCF_000164805.1 Carlito syrichta
CCAACCCCCAAAGCTGGCATTCTTAATAAACTATTCCCTGCACACCAAAAGAACTTGATCATTCTTATATAACATGTCAGTATTAATAAAATCTTACATAACTGTATGTATATCGTGCATTTAATGCCCCTCCCCATGAATATGTATTAGTACTATATATGTATAATCTTACATAAGACATATATGCTTAATCGTGCATTAATCTATCTGCCCCATGCATATAAGCATGTACAAGAAAATCAATTCTCCAAGACTAGAAAACCTCAATCAACTGGAACTCGTTCCACACAGGAATATTCAACAAGAATCAAACATCCATGTAACCAAACGGATAACAAATGTGTTATCAGACATACACCATTTCGATTAAACCAACTCTTTTCCACACGACTATCCCCTTCCATTATTACTCGGGTACTACCATCCTCCGTGAAACCAGCAACCTCATCCAATTCGGATCCCTCTTCTCGCTCCGGGCCCATAAAACTTGGGGGTAGCTAGACTGAAACTATATCTGACATCTGGTTCTTACTTCAGGGCCATAACACTTAGAATCGCCCACTCGTTCCTCTTAAATAAGACATCACGATGGTAACGGGCCATTCACCCTCTTTTCCAGTCACGGGAGAATTAAATGCATTTGGTATTTTTTAATTTTTAACGGGGGGGTGTCTTGACTCAGCAAGACCAGGAGGCCTGGATGTAGACAATTCAATTGTAGACATGCCC
>NW_007073399.1:0-799 GCF_000164805.1 Carlito syrichta
CACCATTCTACCCTTTTCTTCTATAATTTTAGCTTTTTCTTTCATTTTTTACTTAGTATGATGTCCTGCAGGTTCACCCATGTTATCACACAAAAGAAAATATTTTCTTATTTTTAAAATCTGTGGTAAACAGTTTTCCGCTGTGTGTGTGCGCGCGCACGCACACGCGCTCCCGTGCATACATGTGTTGCATTTTCTTTATTGATTCATTCATGGTGGACACTTAGATTATTTCCAAGTCTTGACTATTGAAAATAAAGCTGCAATGAGTGTACGAGTGCTGATATTGCTTTTAGATACTAATTTTATTTTAGTTTTTGAATATATATATATACCCTAAAGTGGGATTTCTGGGTCAAATAATAGCTTTATTTTTAATTTTTTGAGAAACCATTTTACTGTTTTCCTTTTGCCTTCAGAGTTAGAACCCAATATAAAACTAGGAGGATAAAACCCATTGGCACGGGATTGTAAATGACAGGGAGGTGAGATCCCAAATAGAATGTGCAATAAAAAGCAAAATCATTAAATTAATACAATACACCTAATCTACAAAAGTTATCAAAATTATGAGTGTAAATTACCAAGGATCAGTTCCAAGATTTCCATGTGGCAGGGAGAGTGCATGCTTTGCTTACAGTTTGGGGGTCAAAAGGTCAGTTGTTCACGACTTTAAGAATACCACTTTGAAATGCACATGGTAGTGTCTGTTCAGCAAACTCCACATCCCTTTTGTTTTCTTTGTATTTCTTTTTTTAGCTACTAGCGAGCCTCTGGGGAAGCAATATATACAATTAAA
>NW_007073400.1:0-873 GCF_000164805.1 Carlito syrichta
ATCTGCTTGCCCCTTCAATGATTACGAAAAAGGACTGGTCACTCATACGGCGAGATGCTGGCTTCCTGAAATGGAGAGACTGTGCTTATAACTCTAAAGTGGACTATCCTGTACCCTGTGAAAAACTATATATTAGTGACTGGGGTTTTAATGGCTCTACGCTTGCCACAACTAAAAAACACCCGTATGGATGGGCTACATCCATGTTTCAAACTTCTCTGTCCTCTAATCATTCATTACAGACTCAGTTTTATTGATTGTTTGCAGCAACAGGTCCTGCAACACTTTATTGTCCTCATTCTAGTTTTACAACCTTTTTACAGGCTTGTGTTGATTCCCCATATGTTTTGTTAATTGCTAATGCTCATTCTATTTACTCAGTAATATATAATTTTGTTCATGTTGAAATTAATTGTGAAAATTGTACTTTGTCTAATTGTATTATTGATAACCCATATCAAGTATTTCTGTTAAGGCATCCTTCTTAACGTTTTTGTGCCTGTTCAGCTACAGGAACCGTGGTATTCTTCTCCAGGTTATCATTTAATAGAACAGGCCACAGCTATGTTAAAGAGACCACGTAGATTCATAGCTGCGTTAATATTAGGAATTTCTGCATTAATAGCCATTATAGGATCTGTTGCAGCTTCTGTCACTGCTTTAGCTCAGGAAGTACACACAGCTAATCATGTGAATGATTTGTCCCAAAATGTTAGCTTAGCCTTATTTACTCAAGAACAGATAGATAAAGGTATTATTGATAGGTTAAATGCTTTAGAATCAGCATTAGTAATATATAGGAAATCAAATTTCAACATATTAAAAGTTCAGATGTCTGTAGCCTGCCACGCACAATTTAAAATGGATCTGTGT
>NW_007073401.1:0-453 GCF_000164805.1 Carlito syrichta
GCCCAACTGCACGGACAGATTCCAGGGCAGTGGGAAGTGGGTTCCACATTATCCACATGCCTGTCTGCGAATACCAGGACCTGCAGACAGATTTTGAATCACAGCTCTCCCCTTAAATACATCTCAAAACTGCATAAAGGACCACCTCCAACCTACAGTGCAACTTCAGAATTGAACAAAGTAAGAGGACGTACATAAAGAATAGGAGATTGAACAAACAGAAGTAAAACCAATCCCTTTACCCCTGAATAACAGAATTAAAGAAGACGGTGACATGGAGGGAAGGAAAAAGTAAGGAGGGGGGAAAAACCGCACAAATGTGGAAAAACCAAAAGAAGAATATAGGTCTTACACAGACCCCTGTGAGATCAGACTATGAGAAAACAGATTCTGGAACACATACAATGAAGAGTCCCCAGAATGACTGGCTACATGCAACAAACCCAAACATCA
>NW_007073402.1:0-924 GCF_000164805.1 Carlito syrichta
ACTCAAAAAAAGAAAAAAAGAAAATGTTTCAATAATGTTGATTCACTCTGCTTCTTTATTCTATGATTTCTAGTTTAAGGCATTACTAAACTGCATTAATTACATGTCTACCTAAATAAATGATTTTACTTGTTTCAAGTAATGAAAGAAATAAATAACTGCTATGTTCATCTTAATATAAACAGAGCAGAAAAAAGCAAATATGATTATGAAAGATTATTGCATTGTTATGTGAAAGCATCAGTGTGCCAGAACACATTGCAATCTGCTAGAACATTCCTCAAGTAACCTGTTCACTCATTGTCTTCTTTTCAACAAGCATATTTAAACAACTGCTAAGAGTCAGATATTAGGTCAATAGAAATATTAACTCATCAACAGGTCCTTCTTTCAGAATATCATGGGGAGTATTTTTTTTCTCTGAAATGATGGAATGCTCATTTGAATCATGTTTGTGGGTTTGAGAAACATTAAAATAATCTCTTAGAAGGATAGCTTCTTTTTTAACTTTTGTAAACATGACAGAAAAAATTCAATAATTTTTAAAAATAGCTTGAAGATATGGGGAAGCTTGGTTTTTAATTTTAGCCCTGCCACTTAAAATAGAGTGTTCTCAGGAAAGTTACTGAACTCTAGTTTTTCATGTGTAAAAAAATGAAAAATATAGACCAGGTACGGTGGCTCACCTGTAATCCCAGTGCTTTGCAAGGTAAAGGTGAGAGGATTGCCTGAGCCCAGAGGTTTGAGAATGGCCTGGAAAATTTGGTGAGAACTCATCTCTAAAATAAATAAAAAATTAGCCGGGCATGGTGGAGTGTGCCTGTGGTTCCAGTTACTTGGAAGGCTGAGCCCAGCAGGTCGAGCCTGCAATGACCATGAGTGTGTCACTGCACTCTAGCCTGGGCAACAGAGTGAGACTCCAGT
>NW_007073403.1:0-528 GCF_000164805.1 Carlito syrichta
TGACTTAAATAGTTAGCTAAATAGCTAGCCACATAGCTTGCTAGGTGACTTAAATAGTTAGCTAACTTGCTAGATACCAGCTAGGAAGCTGACTTAAATAGTTAGCAACATATCTAGTTAGCTGACTTCAGTAGCTACCTAACTAGTTAGCTTACTCATTATCTAACATGCTAGCTAGGTGACTTAATTATCTGACTTAACTCATTAGCTAACGAGCTACCTAACTGACACAACCAGCTGTCTTAACTCATTAGTTAATTAGTTAGCTAGCTGACTCACCCTGTTGACTTAATTTGTTAGCTAACTAGATAGCTAGCCTACTCAACAAGCTGACACAACCCGTTTGCTAACTAGTTACCTAGCTGACTCAACCAGCTGACTTATCTCTTCAGTTAACTATCTAAAGACCTGACACAACCTGCTGACTTAACCTGTTAGCTAACTAGAAGCTAGCTGTCCTAACCAGCTAACTAAATTAGAAAGCTGACTACTAGCTTACTTAACTACTTATATTGCTGACTTAACTGG
>NW_007073404.1:0-1111 GCF_000164805.1 Carlito syrichta
AAGTTTATGTTTAAATGTAGTATTGCCTTTCTTAAAGAAAAGAAAAATATATAGTAGGACAATTCTTTCTAGTGTAACTAAGAATTTCCGGTTGACAAAAGAATTTCTGTTTTCTTTCTTAGTGAGAAAAGTATATCGTTTTCAAATCTGTTAACTCTCAGTGGCAACTCCAGGGAATTTTTTCAGATATACTTTCAACTATCACACTGTCTCACTTTTCTCAAAGAGATATGTAATGCTTATGCTTGGTGGGCTTGCTTATCGTACATAGAAAGGAATGGTGGGTATCACTTGCCTATGTTTTCAGGAATGCAATGATTATTAGCAGGTTGCCATTTAAAAACAGTGATAGCACATCTTTTTTCCCCTTGTTTTTTTCTTTCCTCCTAGCGTCAATTGCAGAAATTTCAGCCTTTTGCCTCCTCCCCGCCCCCACAGACTTCTGCAGTTGTAGTTGTTACACTTTGAGCATTATCATTTAATTTGTAGTCTGCTCCCAAACCAGATGAATTTTCATCTGTTTTATCTGCTCTTTTAAGATTGTAGAGTCTCAGAGTATCCCACAATCAGACCACAATCAAAATCAAAACCATAACCGTGGAAATGGAGCTTTGACTTTAATCCTTTTGGCTTTCATCTCAAGTCTTTACCCTGTTACTATAAATACAGTTTGAACCATTGTGAAAGACCTTCATGCTTCTTTGTAAAAAATGGGGATTTGACAGAACTTTGTTTTGAAGCACTAAGGAATTTCTTTGTCACTGGCTTAGCACAGAACATGTTGCTTGTATATATTTATTCTAGGTTAATCCTTTTTTTGACATGAAAACTGTTACTTTGAGAAGTGGTTTTTGATAGTTTCATTACTTTGTTTTCTAGGGAATACTGCTTTTAAAGATAATTGTCCAGTGGATAACTTTATTCCCTGAGTTTCCTTGTATTTGTTTTTATTCCTGAAAATTTTTGTTTAGTCACAGTGGCTCCTGAAAATAAATCTAACAATTTCAATAGCTTTGTGCTTGGTAATATGGCTTATTTATTTGCTTGGAGTTTAGATACATTCACACAGAAAATGAGATCCGTTTGTGTTTGATTTTTGTTTCTTGTTTTG
>NW_007073405.1:0-109819 GCF_000164805.1 Carlito syrichta
GGTATCAATTAAGTCCATTTGATCCAGAGTCTCATTGAGGTTCCGGATCTCCTTGCTGATTTTTTGTCCTGATGATCTGTCTAAGGTTGTGAGTGGTGTATTAAAGTCCCCAGTTATTATGGTGTTAGAGTCAATGTCTTTCTTTAGTTTTCCTAGAAGTTGCTTTATGAAGGTTGGCGCGCCTATGTTGGGTGCATATATGTTTAGGATAGATATTTCTTGTTGGTGGAGTGAACCTTTTATCATTATGTAGTGGCCCTCAGTATCTTTTTTAATTTTTGATAGCTTAAATGGTATTTTGTCTGAAATTAGGATCGCGACTCCTCCTTTCTTTTGTGTTCCATTCGCCTGAAAATTTGTTTCCCATCCTCTTACTTTGAGTCTGTGTATGTCCTTTCTAGTGAGGTGGGTCTCTTGAAGGCAGTATATTGTTGCCTGGTGATATTTTATCCATTTTGTCATTCTATGTCTTTTCAGTGGTGCGTTTAGTCCATTCACATTCAGACTAATTATTGAAATGTGAGAGTTCATCCTTATCATGGAGTTCTTATTGAGTTATTGTTCTTCCACTTGGTTTTTTCTTTTTTTTTTTTTGTCTTTCTTTGCTTTTGGGGTTGGTTCGTGTATATTTTATTCTTTTCCCTGTACTCTTGTGAAGAACGTTGTTCTTTTTTCCTTTTCTTCTGTGTTTAGTACTTTCTTAAGTGTTTCATGTAGAGATGGTTTTGTGGCTGCATAAGTTCTTAGGGATTGGATATCTGGGAAAGATTTTAATTCTCCCTCACTGATGAAGCTTAGCTTGGCTGGGTAGGTTATTCTTGGTTGAAATTGTTTATCCTTTAGGACTTTGAAGATAGGGCTCCAAGCTCTCCTAGCCTGCAGGGTTTCTGCAGATAAATCTGCTGCTATTCTGATTGGTCTTCCATGGTGGGTGATCTGGCCTTTTTCTCTTGCTGCCTTTAGGATTTTTTCTTTTGTGCCTACTTTATTTAGACGAATTATTATGTGTCTAGGAGTTGGTCTTCTCATTTGTTGTCTTGCGGGGGTTCTCTGAATCTCTTGTGTTTGAATTTTTGTATCACTGATTAGATGAGGGAAATTTTCTTGAATGATCTCGTGGAAAGTTTGTTCCAATGTGGTCTCTGTTTCTCTTTCTACCTCAGGGAGTCCGATTATTCTTAGGTTAGGCCTCTTGAGGTAGTCACTCATCTCTTGAAGGTTTTGTTCTGTCTTTTTTAGCTTATTTTCTGTGTTTTTAAGAGTTTGGGTTATTTCTATATTTTGGTCCTCAAGCTCTGAGATTCTTTCTTCTGCTTGGGTAATTCTGCTTTCCATGCTTATCAATTTTGTTATTTATTTCATTCACAGTATTCTTTATTACTGTTATCTCAGATATCAGCTCCTTCCTAGTTTCTTCTTGTGTCTCCTCAATTCTTTTTAGTCTCTCCATTATTGTTTTGATATCTGCATTTGCATTTTGAGACCCTTCATTCTGGGGACTTTTCATTGTTTGTATTCCAAAGTCAATTTTCTCAGTGTCTGCTCTCCCAGGCGTCTGGGAGAGACCCATACTCTTCTTTTGGTTTTTCTTCATTTCTGTAGATTTTTCTCCCTTTACCCCTTTCCCTCCCCCTCTTCAATTCTGTTTTTGAGGGAAGGTGGGGTTGCTTTTATTTCTCTTCTGCAATGACCTGTTCTTCCTTATGAGGGTCTTCTGGTTTTGTTCACTTTTCCCTCTGTTTTACAATCTGTCTATTCAGCAGTTTGCAGTCTTGGTCCCTGGTTTGCTGCCAGTCAAGTCTCTCACTCAGATATGATGTGTCTGTGTCTGATCCAGCATGGGGGAGGGGCTTCTGTCTCTCCAAGTTTGATGAGGTTACCTCTAAGTCCCAAGTTGGAGGCTGGGTGGGGCTGGGTGGGGCAATGTAGGTCTCTGTTTGGTCCCCAGTATATTTGCTTTTTAAAAGACCACTGCATTTACTTACAATACTTTTTTTTTGAGGTGGAGTCTCACTCTTGTCTCTCATGCTGGAGTGCTGTGGCATACTCCTCGACCTGCTGGGCTTAGATGATTCTTCCACTTCAGCCTTCCAAGAAGCTGGAACTACAGGCGCGTGATACCACACCTGGCTTTTTTTTTTTTTTTAATTGTAGAGACCAGTCTCATCAAGTTGCCCCGGCTGGTCTCAGACCCCTGGTCTCAGGCAATCCTCTCTCCTTGGCCTCCCAAAATGCTGGGATTATAGCACACAGCCTATAATGCTTTTCTTTAGAGATATTTGAATTCTTGCTGTCTACCTCATCAAGATCTTGGTTCAGGTTGAGGGGCTGGAAAGAAGACGAGATGAGTCATAACCCTGTGACCTATTGGCCAATCTCAAACTGGAAGTGCTATAATTGGAATGTGTTGCTAAATATCAAGATTGTTTTCAAAAGCCTGGACTTGATTCTATGAGTATGAATAGAGCAGGAAATTGGGGCAAAGAACTAGGCCCAGGAGATCAGAAGGCAGAGTAGGCAGAGGGCAGGGGGCAGATTGGTCTCAATGGCAGGCCAGGAACCTAGTTCCAAAGGCAGAGCTCAGAACTTGAATTCTAAATTTTTAGAACTGAGGGAGAATGGAATTACCAAAGGAATAGGTAAATAGATATGAGACTAAGAAACTAGGAGACAAAAAGGAGAGTAGGATTCGAGGATCCATGCAGAAACTAACATATAGAAAGCAATAATAAACACTCTTGATATTATGCCCAGTGTTTGCTTCAGTTCAAGTTAGGAGTGATTTTTCCACATTGGTAAGAAACAGCAGCCTCCACTGGACAGCCCAAGTCTTATAAAAATAGATGAATAGGACACAAAATGCTGGACAAGGCAGTTCTTGACACATTCACTCTAGATAAGAATTCCATTTCCTAGGGAAACGGAGAAGTAATCTTCCTTAGTTCTTTCCCTCTTCTTCCCTTAATCTAGAAATGTAGTTCTTAACCTTTGGATGGGAGGAATTTTGAGAACTGATTGAATACTAGAAACCCGCTCTTCAGAGAACTGCAAAGACTCATGTACCCACAGAGATTTTCTATAATCATAAGAGTTCACAGATGCCTCCCAGACCTCTGGCTAACACTAGTCCAGGATGAGAATAAGTCAGCTCTTCTGTGGCACACTCTAGTTGCTCTTGAAGGAAAGTTAAAAGCTCTGCCTCCTTCTAATACTTTAGTAACAGGCAGAAGACAGGATGGATTTGAGCTAGCGTCTTCACCTCTTGCATATTCCTAGCTGCATGTGTATATATAGATGAACTGGTTCTGGCAGAGGGGCATTCTTACTGGGAAGTCTGGGGAAGGACGAGATTACAGCCCAATAAAACAGCAGCAGCGGCAGCCAACAACAGCTGCCAAGCATTGCAAGCCTATTAAGTGCCAGCCACTAGATTATACACTTTACCTCGCTATGTAAACATTATTACACCCAATTTACTGATGCGGAAACTGAGCCTGGAAGAAGTTAATTTTGATGAGCCCAAAGACAGAGAACTAGATTGTCTGTGACAAAGTTCATCCTCCCATCTCTCTGACTTCCCCATTTTGCTTGTACAGACACTCTTTTTCCTTTACTTTACAGAGCAAAAATTCATCTTAACATTTTGGAGTTTTCCTGTTCCGTGTTAACTGCCAAGCTAAATAGGGCTGCCACTAGCCCATAAAGTGCCTTTGTGTGAATTAGAGAAAGACACTCCTTCTTCCAGGTGGATGCAGCCCTATGCCAGGGCACATGGCTCGGTAAGCAGAGCATGGGCTGAATTTCAGTCCCCTTGCCCCCTTGGCCAGAGGCCCTTGTGAACAACCTGCCCAACTCTCCACAGCAGCCACGAGCCAAATTCTTCAAAATACTATCATCAGAGCTGAAGAGCCAACAACAAAGCTTTGTTCTCAGGAAAAGCTGTAGTGTATTCATGACAGTTTCTCACTGATCTTGATATTCAGTAGCTGTATCTTCTTAAACAAATTGCTCTGGAAGTTTACTCTTTTGAAAAGGCATGTACTATAAAAATGGAAAGATAAAACTCTCAACAGGAAACCAGGGCAGATCATAACTCTGCTGCAGTTCAGCAAATGAAAATATATCAATAATGAGATGAAGCCCAATTCAAAACAGCTTATTTTGTCTTTGGGCCACAAAAATAATCTCTTTCCCATTATTAGGGAAAACGTGAATCTTTTTTTCATTTCTTGTAAATCCAAATCTTGTTTTCAAGAGATGATCATGTTTAGCTAAAATTGCTTCCACTTAGCTATTATAGTGGAATGGCAAATATGTTATTGTTGGTGTTTATTGGCATTATTATTAGTCAGTTGTCAAACCTTGAAGGAAAAATCAGGGACTGAAACTCTGAAAAAGTGATCTTATTTTCATAAATATGTTCCCCCAAAATTATCTTATGTCCAATATCCACTTAGCCTTAATGTAAACTCCTCATGTGAAACAGGAATGATTGTAGATGACTTAAGAAATCTGTTAGAAAAACAAGTTGAAATGATGAAGCATATTTTGTTATATATTAGCATCCGTATTGACTGTGAACTTTCATGCTCGTCTCAGCTACACTGGTGTTTTTCCAGAGTCTGATGGTTTTCTTCAGAGAATATAATCAATTTACCAATCTAGCCCTGAGGCTGCCCCCAATTTCCTCTGGTTATATATGTTAATGCTCAAACAAAGAAGGCTGCTGAATTATTTAAGAAACTGAAGGGAATAAAAATTATCCCAGGGTCAAGGATTGCCAATTTTCTCCATGTTCTCCAAAATGGTTGTCATGAACACATCACATCAATGCTAGATAAGATAATTTTTCTTTGCTTATATTCAGGCTTTGAGTCTTTCCTTGCACATGAATGTGACACACTGTGCTGCTAAGTGGCCATTTGCCAGCTCCGAGATTGTGAACATAGTAAGAGAGACTTAGAATTTGGGAGGCTTTATTAAAGAAGGATTTAGACTAGAAACAGGCAACTCATAATTTGGAGAAGTGGAACTGGCAGGGAAAATTGGCGTATTTGATGTTCTTTTATGATCTTGGTAGTATATCCTTTCTTCTTCCCTTATATTCCCAGTGCCCTGATTTCTTATTGCATATCCTTGCTATGAGATACAACTATCCATACTGAGATGTCAATGTCTGATCGTGGGTTGCCTATATCAGGAAACATTTGATTTTCGACAGTCCTTTAACTCCACCAGTGAGCAAACACAGAGAAGAACGTTCCTGCCCACCCAGCATGCCTCTTGTAAGGCTCTTCTGACATTCACTTAAAACCACTCATTCTAAGCAGAGAGAGGAAAAGTTTCCCCCGCCCCGCCCCAATATCTCAAATGGGAAGTTCTGGGTCTCTATTATAAAGGGATGGAAATAAAATGAGAAGACATTATCTGTAGCAGGAAAGCTGAACTGCTGAACTCAAAGCCAGAAATTCTCATCTGTAGGAACAGGCAGAGGCACCAGACCTGAAAGAATTCATAAATAAGTTGAGTAAATTATTTTGAACAGTGTGATCAAATGAGAGCAAAATGGGCAGAGTATGTGTTGGAGAAATGAGCAGACTTAGGAACCAAGCATCTTAGGCAGATACATGGATGTGACACAAAAATATAAAAGCAGAATGTATAGAACTGACTGATGAGCCTTTATTGTCTCAATGCACCAAGGATGTGTGTTAGAGCCATCTCTTTCTTAGAAATCCAAAAGCGATGGCTTGTCTTTAGACTCCTAAACTGGACTGATTTGTCCTTATACTGGGTTATGACTCTGCTTTTCTTACCTCTCATTCTGTTAGGGCATTTGACAACCTACAAACTAAACATTAAGAGGCTGGCTGGCCGGGATCGGTGGCTCAGCCTGTAATCCCGTGCCTTTGGGAGGCTGAGGTGAGTGGATTGCCTGAGCCCGTGGGTTCAAGACCTGCCTGGGCAGGCAAGACCTCATCTCTACAATAAAATCAAAAAATTAGCCAGGCCTGGTAGCGCGTGCCTATAGTTCCGGCTACTCAGAAGGCTGAGGCGGAAGGATTGCCGGAGCCCAGCAGGTCGAGGCTGCGATGGCCGGGAGCAGCCACTGCACTCCAGTCTGAGCAACAGAGTGAGACTCCAACTCAAAAAAAAAAAAAAGAAGCTGGCTGAATTTTCATTTTTTATCCATTGTTTTAGTGTTATATGGCTGTAGCGGTCTCTGCTATTTTCCACCTTGTCTTAGTTTTTATTATTAAGTTTCAAATTCAAAACAGTTTTTATTTTTCTATTAATACATTGTGAATCCTACAGTTCATTACTGTTGTCCTCTCCCTTCCCCAACTATAGAGTATTGGAAAAATAAAGGTGTTTTTTCTGTCTTATGTAAGGAGGAAATGTGTCTTCTCGGGGCTTGGTCATTGATACCCTAGTTTATGGACAGGATGGAGCCAAGGTTTGTCAGGCAATCTGAGACAATACAAACCAATTCCTTTTACTGGGAGATGAGCAATGCAATTTTCAGCAATGAGAACTCTTGAATGGAAATACAAGATGTGATTAAATGGAGCCTGGCAGTGATGTGTGTAAGAGTTTTGCATCACAAGATCACATGAAAACTGTTATTGATTAGTTTGAGAAGAGAGTGCCTTAAAACCATCATTGTTGGTGTGTCATTGATCTTCAGAAACTCTCATCATGTTGCACCCCAGCACTTACCGACGAGTTTAATGACAATACCCTGAAGAAAGAAACACTCAGTAGAAAGAGCAGAGGACATGAGGTCCTGGAGGCCTCTCTTGATCTTAATATTTTTGAGCTCTTTCAGTTGTAGCACTTTGATTCATCACTATTGGGAGATTGGAGACAGAGGTTGAAATCACTGCTGAGAAGAAAGGAACTTTGATATGAATAAATAAGATGTGTATTTATTTGTATTGATATCTGCTTTATCTCCTCATGAGGATCTGGGGAAAGATTAATGACAGTAATGAAAACCCTTCAGAAATAAATATGACCTGCCTTACTGACCTGTCTGGCTGAAAGTTGGTGCTTTAAGAATGGTATTAACAGATATAGTGACAGAGGGAAGAAAGAGAAGGAATTGCAACCTACCCTTCAGGAATTGAGCCTTTGAGATATATATATTTTTTCATCTTTATTTTTGTCAGTGGAGAAGTAGAGAGCTGGATGAAATAGAGTATGTTAGTACATATTATTATACACATGCACATGCAATGTTGTGGGGGCAGTTTTAGAATAGAGGTCAACTAGAGCATGGTAATGTCATCATTCTTGTTTGTGGACAGATGAAATGATTTGGATTTGCTTAGAACGCAGTGGAGAATAGATTTCTATTTCAAACAACTAATTAGTCAGCTAAGAATATTGTTCAAAATGCATTTTATAAATGTTATCTATTTCCTCGAGGAACTATAAATTAGGTGTCTTAAAAAATTGAACATACAAACTAGAACCCTATCAATTGACTGGATTGGTTGGACTTGACTCTCTAATTCCCTTGTACCATCTATCAAGTTCATCCTCAACAAAGTGATAAAAATAGTTTTCTACATGATGAAGCCATAAGATCTGTCTAATAAAAAGATAACATGAATTTAATGCTTTTAATGTAAAATTCGGTGTGCAGAAAAGTTCATATATACATATCCATATGTACACACCATAAATATATGGTGTGACTCTGAAAAGAGCCTCCTAGCAATTTGTGGCAGAGGCAGTGGCAGGAGAGATGGGTGCTCACTTGTATTGGTGAGAAAGGGTATGCCTTTGATGAACATGGGCTTTCTTGGAATCACAGGATGCAGAGCTACAATGGGCCTCAAAAATCTAATCTTTAGCAAATGAAGAAACAGCTCAGATCAATCAAGATCACACTTGAGTGTGCTACAATATTGGCTCAACCAAATTCTACTGGCTGTGAGCTCCAAGAGCAGCCATTTCACATGGTTCAGCCAGCAGAATCTGACTGCCTGTCTCCCAGTCCACTATTGCAAGTGGGCAAAGAGAGCAGAAATGAGGATCTTTGAATGTGCCTTGTGCTTGAGGACCTGCTTAGATACTCTTTACAAGGTCAGACAGAATAAGCACAGGATGGACTGGCAGAAAAAAGATAGACATGGAATGAAAGGACTTTCACAAACAGAAAAGCAACAAGAGATACACACACAAAGAAGACGAGACATAAGGGGGGGAGGAAAGACCATATTTTATTGAACACCTACTATGTAACCTGCACAATTATATGTTATGTGTGTATGACACAAATATCGTTCTGTGAGTATGCATATGCTACTTGGCATATACAGAAACTGAAATTCAAAGTTAAAAGAATTTTCTAAAGGTCACATTGATTATATAAACAAGATCATGTCCACTCCCTTGCCTTAAAAAATATCTGCAACAACAACAACAAAACCAGTGACTTCCTATTGCTCTTAAAATCAGCCAGACTTTACACCATGGCTATTTCACATCTCTCTTTTCTCCCCATCACAGTATTCTAGTCACTTTGCCTTCTTACTTTTTTGTTCCCAGAACACACTGGACTCTTTCTTACCTCTGCTCTCTTACACTTGCTGTTTCCTGCAACAGAATGCTCTTTCTCTAGCCCTTTGAGCAAATGGCTGATTTTCATCCCTTGGATCGCCAATGTTCTGTTCTTCCCAGACCCTCTAACTAAAGCATCGCCATCTCATTTTGCTCCACCTTATGGCCCTGCTTATTTTCTTGATAGCACTCACCATGATCTATAATTATTTTTATTCATATACTCTAGTGCTTGTCTGCTTAGTGTCTGTTTCCCTCATGAGATTGGAAGTTTCTTAATGCCAAAACATCTATTTTATTCTATTCCCAGAATCTGGCATGTACCTGGCACACTGTAGGTGCTTAATAAATATTGACTAATAAGGGGATAAGTTTGGGGCAGGAATTTAATTCAGGTTTGTCCCTAAAGCATGTGTTCCTTACCTTGGAAGAGAAGAATCTCCCATTGGTGGCTACACAGATAAACAGACTTATACACACAAAAATAAACACACACACACACACAAATAAAAGTCACACTTTTGCATGGAATAACATTATAAACTTGGAATAATTTGACATATGATTGGAAAAAATACCCTTTATTTTTAAATGTGTATATAGTAAAATTGACCTTTTTAGGTATACAATTCTGTGAGTTTTATCACATGTATGGATTCTTGTAACAACCTCCACAACCAGGACACAGAACAGTTCCATAACTGTTGGTGGTGGTGATGATCTCAGCTGATAATGATTTTGTTAATTTTTATGTAAGGAGTCAGGTTTAGGTCAAGGTTCATTTTTTTAAAACCTAATTTTTCTAGTTACTTCAATGCCATTCTGAAAACACTATCCTTCCTCCATTTAATTATTTTTCTCCATTGTCAAAAACCAATTGAACGGCCAGGTCGGTGGTTCGGCCTGTAATCCCAGCACTTTAGGAGGCCAAGGTGAGTGGATTGCCTGAGCCTGCGGGTTTGAGACCAGCCCAGGCAACTTGGGGAGACCTTGTCTCTACAATTAAAAAAAAAAATTAGCCAGACGTGGTAGCGCATGCCTGTAGTTCCAGCTACTTGGAAGGCTAAGGGGAAGAATTGCCGGAGCCCAGCAGGTCAAAGACAGGATGGTGGTGAGTGTGCCACTGCACTCCAGCCTGGGCGACAGTGAGACTCTAACTCAAAAAAAAAAAAAAATCAATTGAACATACTAGTGCGGGTCTATTTCTGGGTCCTATGTTCTGTTCCACTGCCTATCCCTTTGTCAAAGTCACACAGTCTTGGTTACTACAGGTGTTTAGTAAGCCTTAAAAGAGGTAGTGTGTAAGCCGGGCTCGGTGGCTCAACCTGTAATCCCGCGCCTTTGGGAGGCTGAGGTGAGTGGATGGCCTGAGCCCGCGGGTTCGAGACCCGCCTGCTCAGCGAGACCTCATCTCCACAATAAATCAAAAAATCAGCCGGGCATGGTAGCGCATGCCTGTAATTCCGGCTACTTGGAAGGCTGAGGCGGAAGGATCGCCGGAGCCCCAGCAGGTCGAGGCTGCGGTGGCCCGGAAGCGGCCACTGCACTCCAGTCTGGGCGACAGAGTGAAACTCCAACATAAAAAAAAAAAAAAGAGGTAGTGTGGGTCCTCTGATATTAATCTGTTTCCACATTGTTTTTGCTGTGCTATTTTTGCCTTTCCATTTGAATTTTAGTGGTAGCTTACCTAATCTACAAGACATCCTCCTGGGGTTTTGACTGGAATTGCATTAAATGAATAGATCGATTTGAGAAGAATTTGGAATCCTAACCAAATTGAGTCATCTAGTCTACAAATATGATATATAAGTCAGTTATTAATTTTTTTATTTCTTTCATCAGTTTTTAGCATGCAGTTTTGCTGCTCTTTATTCTAGAAATGTCAGTTACAGCCACTGGTTGATGGTGTTTTCAATTCTCTCACCCTATTTATTTTCTGCTTACTTGTTACAGTGGTAAATGAAGGGAAAGTGTTGAATTGTGGATTATCTATTTTTCCTTTCAGTCATGTCAATTTTTGCTTCATTGTTTTTGAAATTCCATTGTTAGGTGCATACACGTTTAGGATTATTATGACTTCTTAGTGAATTGGCCTTATTATTATGTAATTTTTTTATCACTGATAATTTTCTTGGTCTAGAAGTCTACTTTGTTGAAATTCATATTACAACTCTAGCTTTCTTTGATTAGTGTTTACATGGATATCTTTTTTTATCCTTTACTTTTAAATTACTTATGCCATTATATTTGAAGTAGGTTTTTTATAGACATTATGCATATAATTCAATTCTAACAATCTTTCTCTTTTAATTGGTGAGTAGACTATTTTACATTTAATTATTGATATGCTTGGATTTAAGTCTGTCATTTTTGTTTTATTTTTCTTGCTTGTTCCCTGATTTTTTGTTGTTTTCATTCTCATATCGGGTCTCTGCTGGTTACTTGAATATTTTTTGTTATTCCATTTTGTTTATCTATTGAATTTTTAAATATTGCCCTTTGTATGGATTTTTTTAGTGTTTGTCTAGGGTGTATAATATGCATACTTAATTTTTATAGTCTACTTAGAATTAAGATTTTATTACTTTAAGTGGAATATGGAGATTTTACCAACAAAGTGGTCCTTTGGGCCTTTTCCCTTTATTATATAGTCAGCATATACTTTACATCTCTGTATATATTTAAACCCCAGTCAGACAACGTTACAATTTTTGCTTTCAATTATCATTTAAACGGATGCTATATCCATTGGCTGATGGAACAACAGATTGTTCATACTTAAAGGATAAAATGAGGAAAATAGTCTATTATATTAACCAGTTATCTTCCTTCTGTTGCTCTTCTTTAACCCTGAAGTTCAAAGTTTCCCACTGGTACCATTTTACTTTATCTGAAAGAACTTTATTCTTTTGCAGCAGGTCTGCTGATGATATATTCTCTTAGTTTTCCTTCTTCTGAGAAAGCCTTTATTTTACCCTTATTCCTGAAGTATATTTTTGCTGATATAGACTTCTAGGTGGATGGCTCTTTTCTTCCCACATTAAAAAAAAATACTATTGCACTGCCTCCATGGTTTCTGATAAGAAGCCAACAGCCACTTGAATCATTCTTCTTCTGTATGTAACACGACTCTTTTCTCTGGATGCCTTTAAGATTTTTTTTTTCTTTGCCCTTAGTTTTTTTTAGCAGTTTGATTATGATGTGTATGGGTAGGGATTTCTCTGACTTTATCTTGCTTGGGATTTATAAGCTTCTTAAATCTGTAAGTTTGTTTTTTATAAATTTAAGATGTTTTGAGCCATTATTTCTTCACGTACTTTTCTCCTCCACACTTTTCCCTTTCATGCTGGGATTCTGATAAAACAAATACTTTTTGGCATTGTCCCATGGGTCCTAAAGGCACTATTCACATTTTTCAGCCTCTTCATTTTTGTTTAGATTGCCTGTATACTATTGATTCTATATATAAATTTACTAACTTTACTCTGTCATCATCACTCTGCTATTGAGTCCATCCAGCAAATTGTACTTTTTTAGGCTCTTACTTTTTTTATTCTAAATTTTTTATTTGGTCATTTCTTATGTCTTCTATATCTCTGCTGAGGATTTGTATCATTCTATTCATTTCAATAATATTCACTCTTACTCCTTGAAGCACGGTTATAATAGTTGCTTTGAAGACTTCATCTGATAATCCCAAAATCTGTTTGATCTCAGAACTGGCATTTCTTGATTGTCTTTTTTCTTGAGAGATATTAAGACTTTCCTGATTCTTCACATGTTAAGTAATTTGAGGTAGAAGCCTAGACATTTTGAATATTATATTAGGGTATTCCATGAAGAATGTATGAAGAATGTTCATTAAAAAAAAATTATTTAGCAGGCAATTATTAGGCTTTTGGCCTAAACCTTATTATGTTTAGGCCAAAAGTTTCTACCCACCTCCTGTGGGCTGTGGTTCTAATGTAAGTTTATTTTTTCAAAATCTGGCATGTTCTCTGAATCTGCCACATATATGGGCCTCCTTATAATCAGTCTGGGATTTGGACAGTTGTCCCACCCCATACTTTAGTTGTCAAAGAATTTGGAGACGGGCTTGGTGGCTCAGCCTGTAATCCCACGCCTTTGGGATGCTGAGGTGAGTGGATTGCTGAGCTTGTGGGTTCGAGACCCGCCTGGGCAACTTGGTGAGACCTCATCTCTACAATAAATCAAAATGAGCCGGGTGTGGTAGCGCACGCCTGTAGTTCCAGCTACTCGGAAGGCTGAGGCGAAGGGATCACTGGAGCCCTGCAGGTAGAGGCTGCAGTGGCCAGGAGCAGCCACTGTACTCCAGTCTGGGTGACAGAGTGAGATTCCAACTCAAAAAAAAAAAAAAAAAAGAATTTGGAATGCTCTCTAAATTTCAATCTATTTATGCATAGCTCAGTGGTTACTGCAGGAGTTTGTACACAACTCTGTGGGATCACTTTCTTTGGCTCTTTTCTCTCTAAGATATTCCTTATATTCTCTTGCACTCAAGGACACCTCTTCATGGCCCACTGGGAATAAATCTGGGAGTTAATTTTGCTGCTTTTTCACATAACTCCTGTGACTGTATCTGCTTCTGGGACCAAGGGGCAAAATAAAAGCAATGGAGGTGCCTCCCCAAACTTTTAGGAGCACAATTTCTGTGGTCAAAGGATAAGGTTCCCATCTCACATTTTAGGCTTTCGCCTTAACCATAGTATTGCCAGAAGGCTTGAGCAGGAGAGAACAGCAATAACAAAACATAATAGAAATATCCCCCCACTCTCTCTTCCCCACAAGAGTCCCTTGTCCCATTCCTCAGACAATAAAATGGAGCTCCCACTGCAGATTTTTTTTTGTTTGTACCTAGTGTGCAGTTTTGGGTTGTTTTTCAGGGCAGGCCGGGAGAAGATGGAGGTAAAAATACATTGGGAAACGGCCCACTGATTGGCGGTATGTTGAAATCTGCTTTCATCCTCCATAGTGTCTGCTAAAATACACACATACGTGCACACATACACACACCCTTCTATTATACTATTTGCAGCAATTATAGTCATTTGTTATATATGACAGAAAACTTAGAATTAGGAAGTTCCAAGAACTTACTTAAGGAAAATAAACTTAAAATTAAGAAGTCTTAAAAACTAACTCATGATTCAGATTCAACCAATATTTATTGAGTCTTGATTGCACGTTATGTAACATGTTATATATAATACTTACAATGTTGGAAATGAGAGCAAAACTAAAAATTAGAAAGTCCAAAAATATTCTAACTTAAGATTCAGATTCAACCAATTTTTTTTTTTTTTTTTGCAGTGGCCGCTTCCAGCCACCGCAGCCTCGACCAGCTGGGCTCCGGCGATCCCTCCGCCTCAGCCTTCCAAGTAGCCGGAATTCCAGGCATGCGCTACCACGCCCGGCTGATTTTTTGATTGATTGTAGAGATGAGGTCTCGCTGCCCAGGCGGGTCTCGAACCCGCGGGTCTCGAATCCACTCAGCTCAGCCTCTCAAAGGCGCGGGATTACAGGCTGAGCCACCAAGCCTGGCTTCAATCAATATTTTTAACTTTCTTTTTTTTCTTTTAAAATTTTTAAATTTTAAAATGTGGGGTACAATTCAGGGTTAGGTATACAAATGTTCATTATGAAGGTACCCTTGTTGACGAGGTGTGCCCCTCTCACCCCCCGCAGATTCCCACTACTGCCAATCCTGCCTTCTCTATCCCCACCCCTAGCAGTTTACCCACTACTGCCAATCCTTTTCTTGTAGTATTACGATAATTGTTCAGGGTTCTCTTATGAGTGAGAACATGTGATACTCAGTTTTTTGTTTCTGTGATAGATCACTTAGTATTATAGCCTCTAAGTCCATCCAAGTTGCTGTGAAGTTCATAATATTGTCCTTCTTCGTGGCTGCATGATATTCCATTGTGTATATGTACCACATTTTTTTATCAAGTCTTTTTTCGATGGGCAGCATAGTAGGTTTCGTGTATTTAGTCTTGTGAGCAATACTGCAATAAACATGCATGTGCAGATATCTTTTTCACAGAGTGATTTGAGTTCCTATGGGTATATTCCCAGTAGGGGGATTGCAGGGACATATGGAAAGTTGATTTTTAGATCAAAATTTTAGGAGTCGCCAAACTGTTTTCCACAGAAGTTGTACTAGTTTACACTGCCACCAACAGTGTAGAAGTGTTCCCTTTTTCCTGCATCCTCTCCAGCATCTGTTGTTTTTTGAGTTATTGGTGATGGCCATCCTGACTGGAGTTAGGTGGTATCTCAGTGTGGTTTTAATTTGCATTTCTTTGATGACTAGTGAGGCTGAACATTTTTTCATGTAACTGTTGGCTGCTCATATGTCTTCTTTGGGTACTTTCTATTTATATCTTTTGCCTACTTTGTAATGGGGCTATTTGTTTTTTTCTTTTCGGCACATTTAAATGCCTTGTAGATCCTAGATGTTAGACCTTTGTCAGACATACAGTTGACAAATATTTTTTCCGGTGTGTAGGCTGTCTCCCTGCTCTCTTGATGGTTTCTTTGGCTGTGAAGAAACTTGTCAGTTTGATGAGGCCCCACTTGTCTCTCTTATCTCTTATGGCATGGGCACTTGGGGTTTTGATCAGGAATTGGTTGCCAGTTCCAATTTCCATAAGGGTGACTACTGCATTTTCTAAGGTTCTTATAGTTTGAGGTTTTACATTTAGGTTTTGACCCATTTAGAGTTGATTTCTGTGTATGATGATATGTAGGGGTCTTGTTTTAATCTTCTGCATGTGGTCAGCCAGTTTTCCCAGTATCATTTACTGAATAGGTTCTTCTCTCCCCGGTGGTTGGTGGTGGAGGCTTTGTTGAAGATAAGTTGGTTGAGAAATTGAGGTTTTGCTTCTGCAATCTCTATCCTGTTCCATTGGTCTATATGCCTGTTCTTGTACCAATACCGGGCTGTTTTGTTTATTGTAGCTTTATAATAACATTTATCAGGAGTGTGAAAACTTCTGTGGTTTTTTTTTTGGTTTTTTTTTTTTGCTGAGGAATGTTTTGGCTATTCCTGGTCCTTTATGTTTCCATATGAATTCCTGTATTGTCATTTCCAGGTCTGAGAAGAATGCTGTTGGTAATTTAATGGGTATTGCATTAAATCCATTTGGTTAAGCGTCACATTGAGGTTCTGGATCTTCTTGTGGGTTTTTTGTCTTGATGATCTATCTAGGGTTGTGAGTGGGGTATTTAATCCCCAGCTATTATAGTGTTAGAGTCAATATCTTTTTTAAGTTTGCCTAGAAGCTGTTTTATGAAAGTTGGTGCTCCTATGTTGGGTGAATATATGTTTAGGGTGGATATTTCTTCTTGATGGATTGAACCTTTTATCAGGTAGTGACCTTTGTTATCTTTTTTAATTTTTGATAGTTATAAAGGATATTTTGTCTGATATTAAGATTGCAACTCCTGCTTTCTTTTGATTATTTTTAACTTTCTACTGTACTAGCCAAGTAGTCACACAAACATGATTTTCTATTTATTTATTACAAAGTCTAACCTGTCCATATTAAACTTCAGAAGACATTCTGTTAAATTTGGCTGTTTTCAGCACTATCTATTCATAAGAAAATTTTGAGGATATAATAAAATACACATTCTTGGGCCCTGGGCATGAAAGTTTGCATAATACAGCTTGATAGCATTCATCTTCACAGTTGATTTTGATGCCCAGCCTTGATTCAGAGTGACTTTGGCTGCCTTATGGATTAATTCTCTCATAAAATTCTATAAATGTTTGCATAACTTTCTCTTGAATGTACCACTCCTCCATACATGTGTGTGTACATATATACCTATAAATATATATCTGTAGTGTTACAACAGATTATATGTACTTTGATCCCCCAATTTGTTATTGTTAAGCATAAACAGTGTTTTTAGAGGTCTTTTCTTCCCTCCTACCTTCACTGATATTAGGTACAGGTCTGAGGAAACTTCTTTTTCCTTTAGTTCTTAGTAGCTCTTCCTAGTACTAGATTCTCAAGTTTTACAACATGTAATAGATTTTGTTTCTCAACCTATTCTGAAATAGGGTGGGAGATGACTCCCTCATGCAGTAGCAATCATTTTTTTTTCAATTTATTGAGTCTTGTTGAACCTTTATTTCATTAGGAAGCTTCTCTTTACTGTGTCGATTTTTGCTGTTCTCTGCCATCTGGCCTTTGATCTTTTGGTGTCTTGCATGCTAATTTTCCATTCTTCGTGGTCGTTAATAGAGTAATAAGTACCTACTAGGCACAGGGTGAGACATGGCAAGTACATGTTGTATTGTGCCCATCTTCCTGTCTTGTGGCGAGAGCAGGTTGTTTGTCCCTGGTCTCTCTGAGCCCACATGCAGCCTCAGAATCATTTTAAAAGCAAGGATCCAGGCAGTCATACCAAACTATCAAACTTGACACATGGATGAAACTTACTTGCCATCATAATGCCAGGCTGTAAAAAGTAATAATATGTGTAATTTTGAAAGATAAACTCATTCTCATTGTCACATGAAAACCTTTATGCATATAGCCATCAAGAGCAAGAAGGAATACCTTTACCTTGACAATACAACACTGCCCACCTCTTTTTTTGTCTGTTCTTCTCTTATCTGCTTAGATTTCACAATCTGTGCCATTCTCTAGTAATGTGCCATGTATTTTATTTTATTTTATTTTTATTTTTTGAGTTGGAGTCTCACTCTGTCACCCAGACTGGAGTGCAGTGGCCACTCCCGGCCACCGCAGCCTTGACCTACTGGGCTCTGGCAATCCTTCCACCTCAGCCTTCCAAGTAGCTGGAACTACAGGCGCGCACTACCACACCCAGCTAATTTTTGATTTATTGTAGAGGTGAGGTCTCGCCAAATTGCCCAGGCGGGTCTTGAACCCGTGGGCTCAGTGCCATGTATTTTAGATCTTTGACATTCTGTTCCTGATAATTTTTTTCAGTTAAGGGTAACTTCCTTTAAGTCCTTGTTAAAGGTTTTCCTACTTCTTATTGACATTATGGTTTTATGAGACAAAGTAATTTGGTTATTATTTATTGATGTCTTTATATATTTTTATATATGAATAGTATACACAAATATATACCATATCATATATGTGGTAACATACATATTGCATTATATAGAATATGTGCATACATATTACATATATACTGTGTCTATATTAACATGCATGTACAACACACACACACACGCACACACACACAATACCCTGGGTATAAAGTGAAAAATAAATTGTCACTTCAATATAAGTTCAAGCAAATGGAAAAATTAAAAATTATCTTTTGTGGACAAGGAGATTGTTTTCTAAGCACTTTTCAGTTTTTGTGAAAAGAGGTTGCCCACAGTGTCACAGCAAGATTTAAATGAATGTTCACGGGTAGATTTATACACATGAGCTGTAGAATGGAAATACACTTTGATTCTAAATTTGAAATGATGGCTCTAATGGCTTCTTGGGAGTTCACAGCCCTAGCCCATTTTGACATTCTGGGAGAAACTAAATTTTGAATTGCCCATATGTGGCCCCCTCTGGTGCCCTTCGGAGCACTTCCTATATTTGTCACCAGAGTCTTCAACTTGTGTGTAGTTGCCCTTGGAAACTGCTGATCTGTCCAGCCCCTTGGCCACCAGTTTCTCATAAGAACCTCTCTTGTTTGGCTTCAAACATTAACATAAAGGCCAGGATGTTATTTTTGGTTTATATGAGTACAGATCGCCAGTCGAGAGGAAATTTTATAACCTGTATTTTGGGCTAAACAGAGAGGCCTCTGGTCTATGCTCACTTTTCCAGATAGAGGGAGGACTATTTCCCTTGGCTATAAAATATTTCAGGTGCAGGAAGGGCAGTTTTTCCTATCCGAGCTAGCTTAGGGCTTTGTTTATCTGGAGAGAGTTTGCTCTATGGAAGCCTGGCAGTTTGACTTGAAAATTTTGATTCTCCATTATCATGCCTCTTGTAATGAGAAACTTGTGGTAGCATATGTTTATTAATCTTAGTTAAAAGACACCTGCCCAGATGGTATATACCTGGGAAACATTCACAGTCATCAATCTTTCTCTAATCAGCAAGTTTGCCTTCCCTCTCGGCACCATACCCGTTTGTTGAGATGACTAAGAGTTGCTTCTCTTTGGTTATGTGTGGTCCATGCCTTGTAAGTTGGCAGGATGGAGGAAAATGAAACAAATTGCTTAGCCCCGAGGTGTGAGTGATCTTGTGTCTTACAGACATACCCTCATAGCCCCTGACCTTTACTTGAGAGGATTCATTTTATGTTATTATTTCCCTCACAGTCTCAAAGTCCTGGTAATGAGGCACACTCTCTGTATCTTCTCACTCCTGACAGGCTGTATTGAGTACAGCTGCACACAGCAGGGTTCTGATCACCACTTTCCAGGGCTAAGACTGACAAGGCAATGGAAATGGGTGCTGTTTTTTGATTGGAGAGGCTCTCCTCACCATTCCAGCATCAGTTATCATTGCTTCCTAGAAACCGCTGGGTATTTGTTGTTTGCCACAGATACTAGACCTCTATAAACAGAAACATATTATTCTAGAGCGAAATTAGCCAAGGTATTAAATTGATAAATGTGATGGTGAGCAGACCTGGTAGTTGGGAGACAGAATAAGCAGCAATTGTCTGTGAAACACAAAACAGCCCCAACTATTAGAGAAGGGGAGTTGGTGAGTGCTGAGCCTGCCAGTGGCAACATGATAATTTCCTGCAACCCATTATGTCAAAAGGGGATTTACTGTATTTTTTACCTCGTGCTTCCTGTTGGCTTGTGGGTCAGAGGATTGCAGTGTGGGCCTTGACAATTCAAACAACCATCATTAGGCAATACCCATTTGTGTCTAATTAAATCTCTCTTACCACAGGATTACAACCAGACTTTTTCATCCTGGAATCTTTAGATTCTGCTACGTACAAAAAAAGCAAAAATGTATAAATCTGCAATCAATTCCCAGAAGGCTAAAGAGCTAGGGATTTATTTCCACTACAATACTCTGGGATTTACATGCTAGTTTTAAGCGATCTCTTGGGAGGGAATAAGGGTTATTGATATGATTCTAAGAATTATCTCCCTTTAAAAAATATTGTTTAAAGATAATAATGCATTTTGTTTTAGTTTTGTCATCATCGTCCAAGCATTTTCTTATTGATTGACTACTGTGTCATGCTAAGAAGGAATGAAGTCATTGAGGGAGATTTAGGCCTGCATTTACCTGACTACTTTTGTTTCTATTGAGTTTGCATTTATGAGACCCTTTGTGCTTTCACACGAATGCCAATGGGCCACTGATTTTCTTTTTATGAAGAGTCTATACACTTCGATATCATCCTTCATGTGTGAATGCCTTTTTTCAATACCTAATCACAGATTAAAGGGTAAAACTTTAGACACTTTCAATGTGAAACTTGAAAACCCAAACTTATAATTATTTGAATGTGCAAAACATGTCTGATAAACACTTCTCTGTGCAGATCGGAATTCTAGAAAACTAATAAAAGGTAGGATCTGACTCAAGAAATTTACAATCTTTAAAAGTAGACATATTTTAACAATAGACATTCTTTTCAGTATTTAGATTTCCTGAATATTTGTGGCCAAGTTTTTAAAACATGGACTTTAAAATATCTCTACATAAAAACTCTGAAAACAAAGTAAATCTTCTCTTTGACAAATTACTTTTCCTACAAATAAGATATTTGGCCAAATGTGTGTTTTTTCTCCCTTATTTTTGAGCTGACAATTGGACTTATATTCTTGAATTGTAGTGTTGACTTCTGATAAGAACTTGAAAGATGAAGAAAGGAAACAGTTTACATTGTGTCAGATTTCGGTCACTATACCATCCTCTGAAAAAATAAACCAGGAGAAAGAATGTTGTTTCAGCCCACAATTCTTGATTTGATGCATAAGGTCATCAGATGAAACATGAAGTAGAGATGGGCTTTCTAACCAGCTGTGTATTTTGGTTCCAGCTGACTGACAGTACAAAGAAAATGTGTCAGTCATGAATATTAAGTTTCTTTCTAGCATTTTTCTTCCAGATGGAAGCAACATGCACATTGTAGCAATGCTTCTTCCAGCTGATGAGTTTTCTTATTTATATTTTGGCAAAGCATATTGATTTTTCATCTGTGACTTCTACCTACTATGTAGTTTAAAAAAACTTCAGCTTAGTTTTTTTAAACACCTCATTTCATTAAAAGACTACTTATATTAAAGTCATTCTAGCACGAGCCCTTTTATTACCTCTCAAAACCTATACTCTTTTATCTTTTTTACTATCTTTGAAAGTACATGATACAAGCCTACCTTAATAACTGACTGATAACATTCTTATCCAATCTTATCATCACAATACTATAACAATACTAATAATCAATTTTAATAGTAATCATACTATTTTAATGTTATCTTATGCCAGATACTTGAAATATGCTTGATATTTATTATTGTTCTTAATTCCTCCAACAGCTCTGTGACTTAAACATGATTAATTCTATCATATAGATGAGGAGACAAAAGACAAAATAGGTTAAGTAACTTTCCAAGGCCATGTGACTAATAAGTGGCAGAAGCAGTATTTAAAAGTCAGTCTTTTTGAATCCAAATTTATTCTCTTAACTTCTAAGCAGTCAAAATTGTATTAATCTGATGATTCTGTCACTCATTCCTTAATATCTGCCTTATATTATTCAAACAAAAATTCAGTGGGAATGTAACTATAAAAATATGCTTAAGGGTTATGCTCTTATTCATTCCAATTTCTAACTTTTTGCAAATTATTTCCAGCCAGGTCCTCAGAGAGCCCAAAGAGAATCCTATCTAAAGGGAAGGGTTTTGTGTTGGGAGACCAGCTTCCATTGAAGAGCTTTTACCCCTACTCTTATCCCCATGGCAACAAGCATCTACCTGAATTCTCCTTTGCTATCTCTACCAAATGGCAAGGAGCTGAACTTCCTGGATGGGCTGCTACTTGTTGGAGACGAAGCTTAGAGGCCCAGCACAATGATGATCACTGTACATGCCCAGCTGTGGTCTTTGTTTCCTGATACATCTGTTGACAGTTTTGAGATCTTTGGAAGGAAAAAGGCAATGCAAGCGCAAATTACCATCATCATAGTCCTTGATGTTACTATTAGTATTGATAGAAGATCTGCTTCCAATCTGTCTGTTACCTTTCAGAAGCATTAAGACTTGTGAATTTTAAGTAGCAGTCACCACACCTAATTCATCCAGTGTTTATTCAGTCTTTAGTTTGTCTAAGTCAGTCACTGGAAATGAAATCTTGCCTTTTGATTTGTTGCTGGCCCTTATTTGAATGGGAAAAGGAAAAGTTCACATTTGAACATTTCAAGCCTCATCATATTTTCCTTTTCCGCATGACAGCAATAAACAGATCTTGGCAAAACCTCAATTGCAAAAGAAATTTTTAAAATGAACTATACTGTCATTTCTTTTGAATGATATGGCAATAAACCAATAAGTCAAAGGATCACTGAACATCTGACTTCTAAAGCAAGAGAGTGGCTCAGACTGTGGTGGTATGAGGAAGCACCATTCAACTTCATGAAATTGCAAAGGTTAACTTTTTAAAGAAAACTCATAGTTGTGGAATGTCAGTGATGATTGGCTGAGGGGAAATGTAATCGAATGAAATAAAGACATGGGCCTTGGTGATGTAGAAACAATCTCAGATACTTTATAGTTATGAAGACCTTGGATACATTACTTAAATTCACCAAGCTTTAGTTTCCTTAATAACAGCAGAGAAGTAACAACTGACAACTTGCAGGTTTATTGTCAAAAATAGGACTAGGATATGTAAGTACACAAAGAAATGCCCATTGTTTAACAATGATTTAATAAACTGGTACTACTGGTACTACTATTTATCCTTCACTGTATTTCCTAATGAGTCACGGCTTTATTACCTGTCTATGAGGAGAGTTGAACATTTAGTCAATCAGGAAATAATGCAAGTGAACACTTTCTATGAATTTCCTGCATATGAGGGGTGTCCTTTATGAGTTGAGGACTCTGACTACCACTTGCCAGACATCAAACTATGCAAATCAATAGGCTAAGGACATCTGCCACCTTTCAAAGCCCTTATGTTTTAAAAAACCTATTTATGAGATGGAGAGGGTTGGCTCTCCTAGGGAAGACACTCCGAGAATGAGATCCAGTTGGATGAGCCTTTTAATTATATTTATTGACCCTTCAACTGGAAGTCACCCAGTTCCCAGGCAAGGATGCACAAGGGAGATTTTAGGCTCCACTTTTAATGGAAGTGAAATGCTGCAGGGTAAAGCAGAGAGCACAGATGTTTGCAAAGCCATGAGGTCTGGCGCAGCCCTGATATAGGCACCATCGGATTGCAACACTGTCCCAGTAAACGGGTCCTGCTCAGAGTTCTGATCTAAGCACTACATCGCAAAACTGGCAAGCTGTAAACCCCTGGAGTAACTCCAGCTGAGATGAAAACAAAGGCAGAAAGAATAAACAATTTGGTTAATTGAGTTTGAATGATAAACTTGCAATAAGAGGCCAATAAAAGGTGCAATAAGAACATGTTTAAAAATTATAATAAACCTTGAGGAGATCGTGGTCTTGGAGCTCTGAAAACAACAAAGAGCTATGAAATCATAGCACATTAACTAGGAATCTATTTAAGAATGAGGTTATGGAAAACCGACAAGTTAAAAGATTTTTTAAAAATGTGTTATCTTTAAAGGGAATTATATAGAAAAAAATGTCTTCCTCTGCTATTATCACACAGCAATCAACACAGAAGACTTCTGTGACCTCTGGTCACTAAGAAGTATGTGGGGGTTTCTCCCCTCTAGCAGGAAAGCAATCAATTCTGCAGTAGACACCAGCAGGGTGTCCGGTAATTCAATTCATTTTTGACACTGTCTACCTGAAGATAGCATCAGATCCTAGAAGTGGAGGGCTCAGTCCCCAAGACTGTGCACTCTCCACAACTTCCAATGCAAATCATATGTCCCAGGTTGTTTCATCTGTGCTTCTGACTTACCAGCTATAAATCAGCATTCCTTCCACCTCCTCCTTGGGTTCAATGAATGTGTTAGAGTGACTCACAGAACGCAGAGAAACACTTATGCTAACTGGTTTATTATAAAGGATATTGCAAAAGATACAGAGGAAGAGATGCTTGGGGCAAGGCATGGGGGAAGGAACACAGCTTTCATGCCCTCCCCAGGTGTGCTACCTAAAGGAACCTTCTTGTGTAAAGCTATCCAGAAACTCCCCAAACCTTGTCCCTTTGGATTTTTATGGAGACTTCATTATGTAGGCATGATTGATTAAAGAAATCAACTCAACCTTTAACTCCTCTTCCCTGCTTGGAGACTAGAGTAAGGGCTGAAAGTTCCAACCTTCTAACCCTGCCTTTGTCTTTCGGGTGACCACACCGCCCTCCTCCCCCATCCTGAACCTACCTAGGGTTTACCAGCCAACGGTCAACTCATTAGCATTCAAAAGACACTTATCACTTTGAAGAGTCCAAGGATTTTAGGAGTTGTATCCCAGGAGACTGGGAGGAAGACCAAATATATATTTCACAATGTCACAGGGATAGTTACTATACATATACTCTGTAAGCATTCCCCTGCCATATGTGTGACCTTGAGAAAGATACTTAATTTCTCTGAGCCTCAGTGCACCCATCTGTAAGATGAAGATAATAATGCCTACCTTGTAGATTTAGGGTAAGGATAAGGAATTATATACGTGTGTGTGTGTATGTGTGTGTGCATAACATATGTAGTCTGCTAGCTGCCATAACAAAATACCAGAAATTAGATGGCTTAAAACAACAGAAATTTATTTTCTTACAGTTCTGGATGCCAGAAGTCCGAGACTGAGGTGTCAGTTTCTTCTGAGGCCTCTCTCCTTGGCTTGTAAATGTTCACCTTTTCTCTGTGTCTTCACCTGGTCTTTTCTCTGTGCATACATTTCTTGGTGTCTGGGTGTCCAAATGTCCTTCTTATAAGAACACAAGTGAGACTAGATTAGGGCCCATCCTAACAACCTCATTTTAATTTAACCTTATCTTTAAAGGTCTTAGCTCCAAATACAGTCACATTCTGAAGTACTGGGTATCAGGGCTTCAGCATATGAAATTTGGGGGGCAATACAGTTCAACCCATAACTCTGTGTGTGTGTGTGTGTGTGTGTGTGTGTGTGTGTGTGTGTGTGTATTGAGAGAGAGAGAGAGATAATAGTTTAGAATTACTGCCCCATAGTTGACATCTGACAAGTAATAGCCCTTATTACTCTTGAGCATTATTATTAGTCCCATATAATTTATTTTCATATCAGATATATAAGAAATGACATATTTTTATAATAACTTTATATACAGATAGGAAAATAAAGTACAGAGAAGGTGAAATGCTTGGTCAATATTCTGTGGTATGTGTCAGTTATAAAGCTGGAAGTTCATTTCTTCTGACCCCAAATTATTTTCTTTCTAGCGCATTGTGCTGCCACCAGGCATTTGGACAATAACAAGAGATTAAGTTTTCTTGTTAAATTTAGCTATTCATCTAAGCAGTACTCTCTGAACAATTAGAGTACTTTCTGATTATAGACAAAGTCTACTCTTCTTTCTCAGAATTCTGTGCTTTTATCCCAAGGTCAAAATTTTGAAATCTGAAGCAAGGTAAATGTATAAGACTTACATCCCTGGGAAAATCTTTATCTTTTGACTTTTATATCATATTGTCCAGGATGGAAGGAAGCCAACAGGTAGAAATCTACTTATCTTTCCATCACCAAATCCATCCATGTACCTGCTTCTGTCTGTACCCTCCTTACTGCTCATCATTCTATAATAAATAAAGTTTATCAGATCCTACCGAATGCCAAATATATCATCATTATCTCCCCTTCTTGAGAACTTTTTACTCTTGCCATTGTCTCCCTTCTCTTTGATCCATCAATTTCTCCCTCTTTTGTGGATCATTCACATCAGTGTATAGACATATTTTATTGTCTCTTATCTTAAAGGAAAGAAGAAGAAGAAAAAAATACCTTTGGCCCTCCAATTACTGCCCTATTTCTTTGTATCCAGTCCTAGTAAAATATAAAAGATGTGTGTAGCCCACCTTTTGTCCCCAGTTTCTCAGCCCCCATTCACTTCTTAATTAAATCCAATTATAGTTCCATCTCATGCCTACACGGACATCCTTTGTCCAACTTCCTTGTTCTTATATTATTTGTTTCAGCAACAGAGTTGTCCACTCCATCCCTCACAAGTACTTCGTGTCTCAGCTTTTGGGTCAGTATATTCAATTTTCAATGTCCTACCTACATATTTCCTGCCTGATATTTTTGCACTTAATTCTGGATTAGGTATAAAAAGATAGGCTTTAAGTCTTATACACAGATGCTGTTCAATATACCATATGTCTTTCTAGGTTTATTTATCCTGCTGCTTGAATGGTGTTTAGTTTCTCACTTGATTTGTTTTCCTATTTGAAAACAGCTGTCAGAGTTGCCTTTATGTACATGTGTGTATGTTTGTATTTTCCATATTATTATTGAGAGTCCACACTTTGGAAATCACTCTCTTTCATAATGTCATAAACTTCTTTATGAGATAGTGGCTATTGTCCCTTTACAGACAGAAACCCGAGGCTTAAAAAGTTTAAGTGACATGCTCAAGTTCATGTAGTTAATGGCAGAGTCAAGATCCAACCCCATGCCTGTCCCTCTTGCTGGTGCTCTGAATAAACATGCAATCTTACATGTCACATTTCTGTAGCAAACCTGAATTGGGGCAAGAGATAGCCATTGCATTTGGATTTGTGAGCATGTGTTGGCTGCAAATAACAGAGAACTCAGTTCAACTGGAATAAATAATGGATTTATCATCTCACACAAACAGAACTCCAGAGGTCCATCACAGCAGGATCAGTAGCTTAAGAATGTCATTAAGGACTCAGGCTCTGTTTTGCCATCCTCTGTGTTGGCTTCATCTGAAGGGCTGTTTCCCCTTATCATTGCCAGATGGTTGAAGCAGTTTCAGAGCACTTCAAAATATATTATCCAGCAATGGAAGAGGAAGGAGATCTGACTTAAGAAACTGATCAGGGGAGAAAACTCTCAGAAGTCCCCCAGTAAACATTTTCTCACATCTCATTGACAAAACTGGCTTCATATCCACCTGTAAACCAGTCCTTTGCAGCAGTGGGCCTATCATTAATGGCTTAGGCCTATCAGGATTTATCTGATTCATGGAAAGGTGAAAGCCAGAAGAAAAGCAGAGCTGGGGCAGAATGAAAGAAGGAAGAGTGACTATTATATAGACAACCAAGAGGATCTGCTGCATCTCTCATGGAGGGATGAAAGCAGAAAGTCTGTGTCTGCCCATTTGTGTTTGTGTCTGCTCCATTTTAAAGCTTTGTTCTCTTTTAACAAAAACTCACTTTGTGAGGGGAAAACTTTTCAGCTGTTCTTCATACATACTATTTTTTTTTTCCAAAAGTCTCATTAGCTACCATGTTGGCAAGAGTCTTAAATTAAACATGCTTCCTGTGGTACCAGGAATGCTTAATTATCCATCTTGGTCTGTGACTGTTCTGTGTAAAACTTCCAATTCTTCAAAATGTACTGCTATGCTCAGGGATTGAACACATTCCCAAATCATCTAGAGACTAAGGCAATTATAAAGTTTTCTCCTTAGAAACAAGTTGTGTGAGTTATATAATCTCAGATCATAACCAACAAGTTGAACATCTTTCAATAAGTTCCCCTTGTTAATAGTATCTGTGACCTGGATGCCCTGTGCTGGTCTCACTTTACTCTTATTTGTAGAATATTCACATTTTCAAACACTTTTTTCCATGCTCTTTCCTATGGTTCTAAAATAAACCATTATTTCCAAGCAGTGTTTGAAAGCCTTACTGTAAAGTACCTCACCAATCTGTATATTCACTTATGTTGCAGATCAAATTTTGCCCTGACTCATACATCAGTTCATAATCTCCCTCACTCAATAACATGGAAACAGACAATTAATTATTCCACTACCCTGACTCTTCATTTCACTTTAGAAAAGGCACTCACACACCAAAAGGACTTTTAAATGATGGATTCCAATCTCTTCGTAACTGCTCTGGTTGTTACAGTTACCCATGGGATACAATTAGTGGCCCCATCACCTCATTCCCCTAGCAGAGGCTGGACCAGAGTTTTTTGATGCCCAAACTGGATGTCAAAATCGGCCAGCTTCTTTCAAATCCTCTTAGCATCTACTCCTTATAGTTGTTACTTGAGAATTTAATAAAGTACAAAATAATCATACTTCTAATCTTTGCAGAGTTGACAATTAACTAATTAGCCCATTAACTCATTGAGCCAGATTTGTACCAGTAAGTTAAGAGCTTTGGGAGGTATATTAATCCTTTAAGGCCACTGGAGCAACATTTGCAGCTAATGGGCCCATATCCCTAACTTACTACCAGGGAGGGACTGGGGTATTGTTAGGAAATAGAAGCCATTAATCCTCACTGTACCCAGAGGGGCAGGTGGGAATGACTTTGCACAAGTTGATGAGAAAATGTATTTTGTTTTGTTTTTCTCTTTTAACACCAAGGAGACTCTGAGTTAAAGCCAAGATTGGAACTCAATATTTCCTGGCAAAATGCCTTGTATTCAAATTTGAAATCCTGCCAGAATTTGTTTGTTTGTTTGTTTGTTTGTTTATAATTTTAACTCCAATGCTGACAGTGTAAGCAAGAATTCTTGTGCTGGGGCATGGGTAATTCTAGCATCTGGAGTCTCCAACAGCAGAAAAGGAAAATTATGATTCTGCTTCTATTCTACAATGAGCTTAAATAAAAACTCAGTAAATCATGTGGAATATACCTCTAGATGGATATGTGCTGGGAAGGCAAGGGAGTGTGCAAAAAAGACATTTCTAGCCCAATTCGTACTCTGCAGAATGGACAGACTATGGGAGTGAGGTAGGTCCTGCCCTCAACAGCCTTCATCTTATCTGAAGAAAGTGTGTCTGGGACCCATTTCTCCTTGACTCTGGTTGCGATTGGGCACAGATCTGGGGTAGAATCTTATAAGTGAGCTTATAAATATGTACTTTCGGGAGCAGTGAAACAAAACAATATTAAAATACCTGCTTATATCAGTTGACCATGTCATACTTAGGTTACCTGGGTGGTACACAACACTCCAGGATTCTTTTTTCCCCTCACCTATTGTGGTCTGTTCTTTCAGGGTCCTTTCTTCCTTTAGTGTAGTTTCTGTGCCAGATAAGAAGGAAAGCTTTTATTTCAACAGTAAGTAGCACAGAACGTGGTAGAAACCACATCAAGCTCTTTGATGGGATGGTGTAAAAATTCATCAAAAGAGAAGCTTCGGTAGTGGTGGTCTTCTAGACAAAAAAAGGCCAAGATCTACAATCTAGAACACAGGAACTATTCTTGTTTTGCTACTTTTAATACAAGTTATTTCACCTCTCTTTAGATCTATCTTCCCCCTTGAAAACAAATGTACACACGTATGTATGTACTAATAACACCTTGCTTTACAAAACTTGTAAATCAGGGTCTACACATATGCACAAAAAACTTAAAAATATGTAAAGGAGAAAACTAGGGGAAAAATAAAATGAATCTAAGGTTATCTTAGATATAAAGTACTTTTAGGTGGTAGAGATGGCTGTGAACTTTACAGTTTTCCAGTCGTACCTACTAAGAGGGTAATGTGATGAGAATGATGGTTATAACAATAATGATGGGACAAATATTCGATATTTATCTGTGGTTTGCCATGTGCCAAGCATGGTGCTAAGTAGGTGTTTTGTTGGTGTTAACCCGTCATATCCTGTCTTAAACCCTCTGAGGTTAATACTTTATTAACCCTATGTTTCAGGTCACAAAACTGAGACTTGACCATACAATTTTTTAAAAGGATTCTTCAAAGGAAATAGAATATAAGACTTGATATATCTCCATGAATTGCCAACCAAAGGTCACAATGCAATGTAGTGACCAGTATCCCCCAAAATATTTTTTGGTGAAACTAATTGAGTTAGATAGCATTCAAAAAACATAAAGTTATTACTTTACCATTATATCCAAGTGAAGTTCAGTTGGAAAAAATCTATAAGAAGCCTTATAGTCTTGTTCCTGTTATGAGGGACCCTAATGCTTTGGCTTAACCCAAAGAAATATTTTAGGATATCTAGAAGCCTGGATAGTTCTATTCTCAAAGCAATCTTCCTCAAATTGTTTTTCAAGGTTCTTATTAAGTATTTATACTCCCTAACAAATACCTGGAATTGCAGGTGTCTATATCACTTGTCAAGTATAGCCCACAGCGAGAGGTGAGATTGATTCCATCTTATAAATGTGGTGGAAACTAACAAGGACAAATAAGCAAACAGGTCACTGTAACTTCACCCAGAAAATATCCATGGGTGGATCCAAAGCATTCCTCCTAAAACAGGAGGTTTGAAGTGTTTCCAAGCCCTAGGATAATGCATAATTAAAGGTTAATTAATTTATATATGCATGCACTCATAGCAATGTTATAGAGTGTGTGCCAGGTATTAAAGGCATAATGGAAGCAAAATGGACCCAGCCTCTGTCATCACTGAGCATATGATCTAGTAATGGAACTGATAAGTAAGTGATTAAAATAAAGCTCAGTAGAGCCATGATATGATGGATTTAGATTTGTGGACCTGGGGAACATGTGAATGTGTGACTCCTTTCTTGTGGGAACAGATGAGAAAAAGTTTTCCTGAGAAAATGTCATTTTAGTACAAATTAGAAGGGATATTAGGTTTTAGTCAGATTATGGCCATACTAATCTGTTTGGGAAAAAAATATATGGTAGCAAATATTACAAAATATTTACTTGAGACACTAAGAAAAAGTCAGTACCAGTATTCCTGGTAGTTTATAAAGTACAGCATTAGGAAACTAAAAGGATTGATGTACATACAGGGTAAATTGACGATGAATCAGTTTAATGTTGACTATTCAGTTTTAGGTAAGACTCATATATATTCTCAGATTTTGACAGATTCTAAAATGGCCAAGTTTATTCTAAACTGATATCTGCCAAATCTGTACCTTGACCCAAGACAACTACTTGTTAGATCCCCTTTTGTGGGCTTCCCAATGGGAGAAAAGCCATAATGGATAAGAGTAAGGGCTCTGGATTAGAAATAGTCTGGGGTCAAAATCTACCTCTGTTTTTAATTAGCTATGGGACCCTGGCCAGGCGACTTAAGTTCTCTATGGAGTAATGTCTAAGCCTCTGGAAAGTGGAAATGACAATTTTAATCACCTGGTGAGAATCACTTCTGAATAGGGAACTAAAGCCCTGAAGCAATGAACACCGTTCCTGGTGCAAGTATCCCAAATGATAATGACTGCTATTATCACAATTACATCACAATCTGAACTCTCTCTGTATCCCCATGTATCATCCTGAATTTCTAATTGAATCACTAGCCCCCTGTTATGGGTTAAATTATGTCCCCTAAAAATTCATATGTTGAAATGCTAACCTCTAGCACCTCAGAATGTGTTCTTATTTGGAAATAGGGCTATTGCAGGTAATTAGTTATGATAAGGTCACACTGAACTAGGGAGAGCCCCCTAATCCAATATAGCTGGTGCCCTTTTTAAAAAGGAAAATTTGGGCTAGGTGTGGTGGCTCATGCCTGTAATCCCAACACTTTGGGAGACTAAGGAGGGAAGATCACTTTGGGGCGAGGAGTTTAAGACCACAGTCTCTACAAATTTTTTTTTTTTTTTAGAAAAATAACAGGGTGTGGTAGCATGCCTATAGTCCTAGCTACTTGGAAGGCTGAGGCAGAAGGATTGCCTGAGCCCAGGAGGTTGAGGCTGCAGTAAGCTGTGATCATGCTACTGTACTCCAGCCTGGACAACAAAGTGAAACTTTAGTTTAAAAAAAAGTGTGTGTGTGTGGGCAGGGGTGGGGGATTTGGACACACACATGTACACAGGGAAAATGCTATGTGAACTGAAGGCCGAGATTGGGATAATGCAACTTCAAGTCCAGAAACATCAAAGATGGCCAGCAAAACACCAGAAGCTAGGAAGAAGGCCTGAAATAGATCCTTCCCTAGTACCCTCAGAGGGAACATGGCCCTGCTGTCATCTTGATCTTGACTTTCTGGACCTCAGAACAATGAACAAGATGTTTCTGTTGTTACGCCACTAGGAAACCAGTATACCTTACTTCTAACCCCCATTCCAAGCCAGAAGAAACCTGGAGTCATCCTTAACTTCTCCTTCACCCCTAATCTACCATATCTGGTCACCACCCTCAGTCACCTATCTCTCTCTTCTTGCACCTTTGCTTATATCTTTGCTAACCTCTAAAGGCCCAGCTCAGCCCATGTATGTGGGTCAGTCAAGATTTAATCAGCAACGCAAAACCACTGTGCATATTACGGCATTTAATGTAGGAATAAGAACTTTCACAATTGTGGGAGGAAAGTAGAAATCTGAAAAGGAGAATCGAAGAACAATCACTGATCAGTCCTGGTGTGAATGAATGAGTCAAGCTTTCAAGGAGATGTTGAAGCCAGGCATGTGCAGCTGACACAGGGGTCCCTGCAGTGTGAAGTAAAAGCTTATGGAAGGATGTTGACCACTCAAGGCTTATTGGCTCAAGGCTTATTGGCTCCTGATGCAGGATCTAGGGCGTCTGGAGGCACTGTCATTCATTCTTCAGGGCCAGTTGTTGGAAAGAGGGTCTGGGTACAGAGTGGGTAGGAAGGAGGACAGAGAGATCCAGGGCTTGTACCTTTGTACCTGCCTCTGCCTCTGACAGATGGTGACTTTAGAGTCTAATGACTGCCACTCCTCCCATCTCCTATATCTCACAACTTCATGTTGAGGCAATTCTAACCTGGAAACACATGGAGAAAGGGATTCTGAGATATGCCCCACTCTCAAGTTTTGTTTTTGTTTTTTTGCTGTTGCTCCCATTTTGACAATAAAATACTGTAGCTCAAGGGCTATGACATTCCACAAGCAAGGTGGCTTAAAACAACAAAAAAATGTATTCTCCCACAGATCTGGAGAGCAGACATCTGAAATCAGTATCTCTGGGCTAAAATCAAGGCGTTGGCAAAACCACGCTTCCTCCACAGGCTCTCAGGGAGAATCTGTTCCCTTCTTCTTCCAGCTTCTGGTAGCTGCCGGCATCTCTTGGTGTGAGGCTGCATCACACTGCACAGTGATTGCCTGTTTACTTATCTGTCTCTCCCATGAGAATCTGAGCTCTTCATGAGTGCTGATGTGTTTTTCTCTGTCCTGACCACTCAGTTGGGCCATAATGGATATAAAAGAAGAGCTGGGGGGGAGGTGAAGGGGTAATTATCCCTAGTTATGGACTCTTATCAGTTAATAATATACTCACAGATTCATTGGTTAGAAGATACTTTTTATATAATCATTTCGTGTAGCTATTTTATAAATCAGAGCTCCCCAAATAGTATGTCCTGAAATACTGATAACCTCAGCCTTCTGCAGAGCCTAATAGGGCCTGGATTTGACTGGGGTCTCTGACCCTGAGAAGCTTCATTAATTGACTCCAATGCCTTGTAGAATAATGATCATTGTCTATGCATGTCATTCCATAAGAAGTTGGGAAGTAGCAGCCTAAATAAAGAAAACTTGGTCCAGTCTATAAATACATATTTTTAAACCTTTTCTGAATTCCATTCTGGACTGAAATGCAGTGTAATGTAGTAGAATGAACACAGTGTCTGGAAAGACAAAGGCTTAAGTTTTGGCTCTGCCTCCACTAACTTACTATGTATTCTTAGTCGGGTAACCTAAGACAGTTTCTCATTGTAAGATAAGAATAACAGCAGGAGGGGGTCCCAAAAAAACCAGAAGTATCTTTTGGAGGGTGAGCCCCTTATAGTAAGTACACTTGGAATTTTTTCCCTTCGGATCCAACGGTCAACCAAAGTTTTTATCTGGAAGTTTAGAGAAGGTAGTGTCACAATTTGTGGAAGAAATATCCGGAGTTGTGGCTATTAGGTGACTAGTTCTTCCACCAGGACAATGCACCAACCCACACAACACTGAGTGTTCAGCAGTTTTTGATCAAAACTGGCATGACCCCTGTGCCCCACCCTCCCTATTCACCCTATCTCACCCTGAGCAGCTTTTTTTTCTTCTCTGGATGAAAAAATCCTTAAAGAGAAAAGTTTTGCTATTGTGGAAGAGGTGAAGCAAAAATGGTGGAAGCACTAAATGGCAACAAAATTGATGAGATCAAAAACTGCTCTGGGCAATGGAAAAAGCATCTTGATAGGTGTATTACATCACACAAAGAGTGCTTTGAAGGTGACTGAAGTTTAAACATGTAAGAATAAATACACAATTTTTAATAAATAAATCCCAGGTTTTTGGGGGTCCCTCATATACTTATTCCGAAGGGATGATTTATGTGGAAGCACTTTCTATACTCTTAGATCTGTTACAAGTGTTGATCATATTTTTTTTGACTTGGGGTCAAGAATATTAGTCCAATTCATGTAGTCTGATAAACCACATGACTAAACTAGAAATTTTGCAGTTTGCTTCATTTACTGCTCTTCTAATTTTGGGGATTACCAAGATGGAAGAGAGGTAGGACCCCATCACACACAATTTGGCATCTGTGACATTTTTACTCTTGAAAGTGAGGTTGCATTTTTACTCTTGAAAGTGAGCGGTAACTCTCTAAGAGAACTGAAATCTATAAGAAAATTATGGGTTCTGCCTAAGATGACATCTAAGTTGAAGAAGGGACTTGCTACACAGCATGTTTAAAATATTGGTAAGATAAACTTTTATTTATGTGCACAAGGAGACATGTTCTGGGATCTGGATTATCCATTAAATGGAATACTTTAAGACATGTGAGAAGACTTGGACAGAATTGTACCAACCCATCCATTCTGAATGCAGTGACTCACAAATCAAAGTAGAGTCCAAGTTACTCAGAGAGTGGTTACAGGCTGTAGACTCACCAGTCATGGAGCCAGGGTTCCACAGGAAAAGCCCCATGGGTGACTTTCTCAGCAGACTTTCTGATGTGGGGCTGCAGCTGGGCCTTGTCTCCCTAGAACCTGTTTTCCCTTTCTGAACCTAACCCTTTAGCCAGTTCATCAATGCTACAAAGCTCTCTTCACCTCTTCCCTTTCTCCTTCCTTTCCTCCCTCCCTGCAAAATGTTTTTTTTTTTTTTTTTTTTTTTTGGCTTAAGCTAGCTAGAGTTGGCTTCTCTCGATCACCATGAAGAACACAGCTAAAATAAGAGCTTAAAAGTTTTTAAGCCGGGCTCAGTGGCTCAGCCTGTAATCCCGCGCCTTTGGGAGGCTGAGGTGAGTGAATTGCCTGAGCCCGCGGGTTCGAGACCTGCCTGGGCAGGCGAGACCTCATCTCTACAATAAATCAAAAAATCAGCCGGGCGTGGTAGCACATTCCTATAATTCTGGCTACTTGGAAGGCTGAGGCGGAAGGATCGCCGGAGCCCAGCAGGTCGAGGCTGCGGTGGCCAGGAGCGGCCACTGCACTCCAGTCTGGGCGACAGAGTGAGACTCCAACTCAAAAAAAAAAAAAAAAGTTCTTAAAATATAAATTCTATTCTAAATCAAAACAATATCCTTTTAATCGTTTTAATCAAAGAAGCTTTATTTGGTAGAAGAATATTATGTTACATTGTTTGCCAGACTTTGCCAGGCTTTTCATAAGCCTTAATCAATTTCTTAATCTGTAAAATGAATTGACTTTATCTTAAGGTCATTTCGAACATAGAATGAATCATTCAACAGATATGTATTGGATGCTCATTGTGTGGCAGGCACTGACCTTTGTGTTTGGGATACATGTAAAACATAAAAGCATATCTAGCAAGTATTTGATAAAACATAAATACTTTAAAAAAACAAACAGTTCAGGGAGTAGAATTTGAGATGATTGCCATGAGAATTAAAACAAATAACCAAGGAGTTCAAAGTTCTAATGTGAAGTATGCATACATATATCAATGATACAAAATAAAAGTGTCATGTTAAAGATGTGATACTTGTAATTTAGAAAGGTAATCAATTCTTAGATATGCTATTAAATATCTATTATGTGCTCTTAACTGTGGTAGATCGGGGAATGACTTCCAAAAGGACACAATCTCTGGTTTCAGGTACATAAGGCATATACATTAAATATACATACACATACACATATTCATATACATAAAATAATAACTTGGAAAATATTTTAATTGGACAATGCCAAATAAATGGAACAGAAAGTAAGAATATTAAGAATGAGGGAAAGAGGCCACGGCCATCCAGGGGGCCTCTGCGGGAAACACAACAGGGTGGGTACGTGAGCTCAGCCTTTAGTATCGATAGGACTTGAAAAAGTACTTTTGTTGTTATAGAGTGCTGTTTACTAATGTTTTTTTCTCGCTTGAGCTACTGGCGGGATTGTACACTCTGGTTCCATTGTGGTTGGGTGGGACATTGTGACTAGCTCCCGTGAATGAACGGAGAGTGAAAGTGGCATGTGTCACTTCCAGGTCAAAGCACTTAATGGTCAATGTGAGTCTCTCCAGAGCTCCCTTTATCCTCTGGCATGGCAGCCAGCGATGTTCAAATTGGCTGCTTCATCATTTGACTCTGTAGCATGGAAGACCGGGTTAGCCCCGTGCTCACTTAGGATAGACATGTGATTTGCCCACAAAACAAGCCTTTGTTGTTTTAAGTCACTGAGTGTTAGGGATTGTTTAGTTACTGCAGATAACCCAACCTTTTCTGATGGATCCAGCACTTACAGGAGAAAAGGCAAAAGTGAAAGCATGCATTTAGAAATGTGGAAGTCACAAGTAGGTCAGTTCTTTGAAAAGTTTCATTTTGAAAAGAAGTAAATTCTAAAAAGGGATGAGGGAGCCCAGAGAATTTCACATGTCAGAAGTAAGAAGCGGGAACTTCTTTCAGGAGCCTGTTATTGGTTTTGAGTAGAAGGGAGAAAGGAGAAGTTAATTTGATGATTAATATGAAGGAAATGTTCCTTGAGAATTAAAGAGGGAGACAGGAATGAAAAGAGCCCATTCATGCTACTATAGGGTGCAGATGGGATGTGGGGAGATATGTTTTCCTAAAATGATGGCATTTCCCTCCTTCAAACCGCAAAGTAGAACAAAACAAAATACATGCCACTGTGGGGAGAATTTATAGATTCACCTTTAACCATGTGAGCTATTGGCTTAATACTTTAGACTCAAGGAAAAAGCTCTTGGACCTTGGATTTCACGTTCATCATGTTTGAGTTATGGTTCTTGTTAGCCCTGTAATAATGTATTCTTTTTTTTAAAGTGAAGTCTAGTAATAAAATTTTTATTGTAATTCAATGCTAACATGACTCTCCCTAACTAAGAATTATGTTTGGTGGATTTAGGCAACCCTAGAAAAGATTCAGGCTAAGAATTTAGAAAGATAAGTTTGGTGAAAAGAATATCCCTGTGGATTAATGTTTTAGGATAATTTCCTTTAAAAAAAACTGTTTTGTATCCTGTCTTGTTCTTTACTTTTAAATTTGAAACTAGCAGTTTTCAACATTTAATTTCTTTAAGAGTGGCCTGGTGACACCTTACGAAATGCAGGACTCTCAGGTTCACAGCAGAGAGATTCTGATTCAAGAAGTCTGGTGGAGGGAGGTCAGGAACCCACACAGTGAGAAGTAGCCAAGGTGATGTGCAGGGGACCAGAAGATAACACTTGGAGGGACACTGTACTGACTCTGAGATCCCAGACTCAACTGTGAACTCTATGTGGGCAGGGCTGGGTTTTATTTCTCTTGGTATCCTTGGCACTTACTATAATTCCTTTGCATAGGAGTCAGAGCTGTGTAAAACTTTACAGACACTGGTTTTACAGTCAGGCAGACCTGGATTTCCATGCTGGCTATAATATTTACTAACCCTGTGACAAAAGTTGTAACCTCTTTGGTCCCTTGAAAGGTAAAGATAATGACACCTTCTTCTCTGGGGCTTCCAGGGCTTACATGAGGTTATGTTTTCCACAGAGCTTGGCACAGGGTCTGGCGCCAGGGATTTGGAGTGAGAATTTATACTGTGATGATGGTGTTATAGCCAGTACATAAGAATGTGAACACTGGGGTTTCTGACCAAGAACAAAAGTGCCAAATAGGAATCAAAGTTTCACTTGACTAAGGGCTGAGACAGCATCCAATACCCTTCAAGGCTAAGACCAGGTAAAATCTGATTTGGAGAATGTGGTTCAGATCTGGAGGCCACAGTGAGGCATCCTGTCCTTCAGCATGAGAGAAGCAATTCCAGGGTGGTCCCGCCATAGCGACTTGCTGTGAAGGTGTAGTGGCCCTTCCTATCAGGAACATTTGGCTCTAACCAACATTATCAGAAGTCCCTTCTCATTCCTTCTGTAAGAGAAGAAGACAAAAGGCTAGAAGAGAGAAAAAGGAAGCAAACCTATGTCCTTCCCTCACCAGGCACATCCATGAAAGGCATGTGTTTGGGTTGTTATTATGTACTGTTATTACCCTAAAATGCTTACTATGTGATAGTCTCTGTGCTAAATTTTTCACATTGTGTCTCAGTGAATCCACACAGAAAAACCCTTGGAGGTTGGTACTATTTTTATCACCATTTAGACATAAAAGAAGTAAAGTTCTTGAAAGGTTAAATAATTTGTTCAAGTAAGTGGTGTCAGAGCTGGGCTTCTGTCTAATGAGCAAATTTTTGGACGATGCTAAAAGTGGATATCTAGTTAAGTTGAAAATAGGGGGAAAGTATGAATCGTCCTGAGTGTGGGGTCTTCAACACTGACTCGGAGCTTGGGTATGTGTTAAGGAGTGAGGGGATGTGTTCTGCCTCGACATAATAGGAAACTGCCTGTAAAACACAAAACAAAACAAATGTAGTTGGGGAGCTCAGGCAATTTTTCTTTTGCTTGTGTTAGACAAAAAAAGAAATTACAATTCAAGTTTTTCTGTAGTCTTAATTATAGGCTTCTGTGCCGTGAATAATACACCAGGTACTAATAATAGAGGCCATCCAAAAACAAATTCTCTAGAGACCTCCCAACGCCAATGGGTCTGTTTAGGACAAGTGATAAGGAAACAATGTTCTTTATGAACAGCAGGTCCCTAGACAGTGTGAATCTTTTTCTTGTTAATGGAGTAAAATGAACATTTTTTACTGGTGTAAAACCAACATCAGAAATGAAAAGCCTTTCTGGTAACTCACCTCAGGGTTGCAAAGGAAATATCCATTTAGTATGTTAGCTAGGAGGTGATAAGGCCCCATGAGGAGGCCGTGCCCAGTGCTGCTTTGGCAGAGAAGACCAAGAAGAAATAGTCCTATTTTTAAAGGACTTTTTCACTTCTGATATGATTTGGGCTGTGTTCCTAAATCATTTCTGAATCAGAATAGCATAGCAATTCTTTTTCACCCACTTGGCTGGAATGTTAAAGACTCTTTGGAAAATGTTCAATGAATGTCTTGAGTTCTATGTAAATAGGAAAAATGCAGTTATTTGTGAAAAGAATATCAAAGAAGAGCTTAATATTGTTCGACTTTTGCTATATTGGGAAGCAATTGCACTTATTACAAGGTACAAGAAGGTGGAAATATTCTATTTCATAGAATAGAACATTCAGTGGCTGCAATGCAGTAGGTATTTAAGTATCTATTGAATGAATTAATGAGTAAAAAACATGAATAAGAGACCTCATTAAAAACCAATTAGAAAGTTGAGCACATATAATAAATAACTACCTGTACCTACCATTGTAATTTAGTCTTTTACTTCCAAATGAAAACATTGTTTAATATATGAAGAACGTTAAGGCTTGAAATCAAAGATGGAAGCATGAAAGAATCAGTAACATCTGGGTCTCAAGCCCAAGTCACAGCTAAGTGAGTAAACTCAATTTATATTATTAGATCAAAAAGAATATGCTCAGAACAGACTTAGGTAATGGGCAATATTGACCAAAAAGTGCAAGTGCATGACATGGGGGCCTACTAATTAGGCTTTGGTGGTAGTTAGAATCAGGACCCTGGGGGATGGTGGAGGTTGGAGGGCACATATCTTTCCCCAAGTTTCCTATGAACTGTGAGGACTTCATTCCAATTCAAGGTCACCTTTGACTCTGACATCCAGAATTCAGTGGCACCCAACCCTGGCCCAACGAAAGAACTCAGCCTCTTTTTCTCTATTGCCCTAATCTACAACCCATACAAGATGTTTGTTTATATGGCAGGCATTTGTGTTGGTTTGAGGTGGCAAAAGGGCTTGTATGACAGAATCATCCATTTACAAGCTAATATTAGTCATCTCTGTTCTTCAAATCTCTCAACTACTCTTCTACCAGAAACTTCTTGTTGGCCAATACTTCCCCACATACGTTCACATTTCTCTTACTTGAAGCCTCTCTTTTTACTTCCCCTTGCTCCAAATTCCAGTTAGCTTCTTACAGAAAGTATTTGAGTCCTTGCTTCACCTGTCCCCAGGTCCTTCATGCTAAGCACAGAGCTTCTATATAAAAGCACACACTGGTGTAGATATGTTACTGAGCCAAACAAGTTCTCCTAAAAGAATTCTAAAGTTGATTCTTACAATGAACTTTCAACATGATTTTCCTCCTCACTAACACATGAAAACAATGATGATTGAGGCTGTAGGAGGGCAGTTTGCTTACTAGAGTTACCTTTTATTCTTCAAGCTGTTACTCCAGTTCTTCAGCTAAATTCTGCTCATTATAAAGTTGTCAATCCATTATCGTGTCTTTTCCCTTTCTGGATATGAGAAGTTTGCTTGTATATTAAAATGAGCACAGACACACGTGTTCTCCCTCCCTCCTTCTCTTTCTCTCTCTCTCTCTCTCTCTCTCTCACACACACACACACACACACACACCCCTTAGGCTTTGGTGTTAGCAGGAACATATTTTTTATACTCACTTAGGATTTGCTGAGAAGTTCCATGTTTTCAGTGACTCTTGATTATTTGAACCTGAAGGAATTTGGTATATGGGGTTATCAACATCTTATCATGAAAGTGTCTAAGGACCAGAGACTCAGGTGATTGCAGGACCTGTTCCCTCCTGGTCTCTTCTCTGATCACAGTACCTGTGAGATCAGCTCTGTTCACTCTCTAATCATATTTCTCATCTGGCAGAGGAACTATATTTAAAGCCCTTGCTTCTGAGACTTTTGGATATCAAGATCAATTTCGCAGTTTACTTTCAGAAAGATAGTAGCGTAAGTGCAATTTTACCAACCCCACAGCTATCTTAGGATCTGACAAAAAGGAATAAGAGCAAAAATAGGAAGGAAAATGTTAAAAAGTCAGAAAAATAGCCTGATATAAACTCTACATCCAACTTTAGGAGAATCTGTCCCACAATATGTAACTTGGACTGAATGGAAGTTAACAAAAGGCATGAACAAGCGTCTTTCTTTCATATGCTCCATCCACTAACAGTGTCACTGCATGACAAGGAATGGGACCCCTGTACCACAGCCTCCTCATTGAGGTGCTGCTTCTACTCTTACCTCTGCTATGTAGGGGCTCAACAAGTATTTGTTACTCAATGCATGGAAATTTTTTTTTTCTCTATCACCCAGTAATGTCTTGGCTCTCGACCATGGAAAATGAAGCAATTAATGCACCTTTAGTTCCCTTGGCACCCCCTCAGCTCACTCAACCCTCAACATCTGTTGGCCTTACCTTCACTCTGTAAGACTTTTGATCACTTACATCTGATCTTCAATGCAGCATAGATTTCTGAACTTATTCTCAAAGACAATTCTAAAAATGAGAAATTAAAAATCCAATAAATAACATGGATAATGTGACCATGTAAATGTTCACAAATGGTGTGATTGGACTCACAAAATGGGGAGTGGACACTGGTTCCTCTAACCCATGTCAAAGTCAAAAGAATTCTACTTTCATGTATTTCATCTAGTCCTTAAAACCATGTCAACATTTTAGTTTGCTTCACATCTGGTTGTAACTTTCTCTTTTAGCTTTGTGTTTTTCTGGGAGTTGCTAGTTGTCCTTCTTTTATCTTATGGACAAAAGAATTATATGCCTCTTTCATTATTATTATCTAAAATATTCAATGTATGCATTTTGGAATCTATTGAAAGGGAAGCAATTTCCTCTCACTTGTGTTTTCTTAAAAACATCTGAGTTGTCATTCTTGTAAAGCTTTTTTTTTTTTTTGCAGACTGTTAATCCCGCTATGTTAGATCCTGCCACTTCTTCATGGATTTTTTTTCTTACTTAGGTTGGGTTGTGTTTTAAAACATTTCTCTTCTTTCCCAGATTGTATAGAGAAGGCAAATTTTCTGAGTCTATCAATATTTTTAGTTTTCCTTGTATACTTAATTGAAAATTTGTCTATACATAAAATTCAATGGTTGAAATCATTTCCCCTCAAAAATTGGAAGCTACTGATTCATTGTTACCGGCCTTTAGAGTTCTGATGAGAAAATTGTTGGCAATTTTATTTTTATTCCATGTGTTTAATCTCTTCTTAGGTTTAATCTCTTTTTAGGCTCCTCCTTTCTGGATGTTTTTGAATCCTCTTTATCTTTGGAGTTCTGAAATTTCATTTAGGCCCCTTAAATTCCATAGACCCTTTCAATTTGAACACATATTTTTAGACTTAGGAAATATTCTATTTTTGCTTTACTATGTCTACCCTTTTGACTTTTTGTTTCTCTCTAGTCTCTATCAGAATTTTTTTCTTGATGGATATTGGTCCTACAGAATCCATCTTTTGTCTCTTAAATTAACTTCTCATATTTTCCTTGTCTCCTTCCTCTCCTTCATATCTGGCAGGTTGCCTGGAACCTACCATTTATCTTATCAATTTGTTTTTCAGGCTCATCATAGTTAATTTCTAAGAACTCTTTCTTGTTCTTTTTCCTACTATCCTATTCTTGTTTAATAGGTGCAATAATGACTCTAGATAGTCATAACAATATTTTAAAAGTTGTTTCGTGTTTCTTAAAGGTACTATTTCTTCCAGGCAGTTATTCTGTTTATTTCTTGTTCCTCTCAAATATTTAGTAATCCTTGACTATCCATTCATATTTATAGATAAATACTGGGTTCATTAATGTGAGTAGTTAGTATGTTATTATGTTCTTCTTTTTCTCCAATAAATATATTGCTTATATTAGTTTCCTGTGGCTGCCATAACAAAAGTACCACAGCAGGGTAGGTTAAACAGCAGAAGTTCATTCTTTCACAGTTCTGGAATCTAGAATTCTGATATCAAGGTGTTGGCAGGGTTGGTTCCTTCTGAGGGCTGTGAGGAAGAATAGGTTCCAGGCCCCTCCCCTGGCTTCTGGCAACCTTAGATGTTCCTTGCCTTGAAGATATTCTCTTACATTATCTTTCCTCCAGATGTGTCTGTCTCTGTGTCCCAATTTCCCCTTTTTATAAAGATTAGGGCCCACCTTGTTGACCCAATCTTAACTTGATTATCTGCAAAGATCCTATTTCCAAGAAGATCACATTTGTAGGTACTGGGGGTTAGGATGTCAACATCTTTATTTTAGAAGGAAACCAATTCAACCCGTAACACCTCTCAATGTGAGATCAATGATGGGTTCTGTGTTGATTAGTAGAGATCAGCAGTTGGGCTGGTCAATTCTTAATTGAGAAGGACTAGTCCTCTGAAGCCTCACCCCAAACCCCACCTCATCACAGTAGATCATTTAATCATTTAATTAATCTTTAGAGAGCAGTTCTCTGGTTTTAGCCTGGTCAAATACTATTATGAAGGGGGAAGGATACTATAGGAAGGGCCCAACTATTTTCTTTAAAAAACCAACTTTTGCCTTTTGCCTGGAAGTGGGAAATTCCCTCTCTTTTTAATCTGAGATCATTTAAGTTTTTTTTTAGGTCAAAATGCATTTTTAAAAAAATATACTCAAATTTGAGCTGATGTGCTTTGTTCACAAACAAAATACCCTGCAATCTCTTAAGGACATGGATGTTTTTAGCTGTTGGACGCCTGCCCCTCTTCTTTAATGGTCTGCTTCAGTCCTAGTGATGCTGGGTAGGGTGCGGCAAAAAACCCATGGATTCTTTGGCTTGTTTCTGAAATGAATTTTAGACCAGCCAGCACAATTTCAATCAAAATTTATTAGAGAAAGAAGAGAGAAAAGAAATGGAGACATGCCAGAGTTGGCACGGGTGAACGAAACGGGTACTTTTGCTCTTTAAAATAGACCTGATATGCCTTCACATTCGTTGATATGCTCAAGAGTGGAGCTCAGGTCACTCTGGAGATTGACAACACTGGGCTCCTGATGGGAGGAGAGAAGGGGAGGGTAGTCTTTTCCTGACCACATTGTCTTCTGCAGGAGATGTGCCAGGTGTTTCCAATGCACAAGTTTTTTGGCTAAAAGGTGGTCTTATTATCATTTCTACGGTTTTGGTTAGTTAAGGGGTAGTCTTTGGCCTTCCACCTTCAACAGGGAACCTGAAAGATTCTTAGAGATGATTGTGCTAAACCATGAATTGAAAGGTTGGGTTGTCCTAGTTTTGCATCTGATGAGGTTTTCTTTTGATTTGCCGAGGGAGTGAGGTAGGTAACCAGCTTGGCCTGCAGTAAAGTATAATTTTTAAAATGTCTGAGTTCCTTATAGATCCTGGATGTGAGGCCTTTGTCAGATTTAAAGTTGGCACTTTAAAATAAAAATAATAATTTTTTAAAATGTCTGAATGCTTCCTAAAACCTGACTGTAGGAAATTTATCAATGTCTAACTTGTGCTAGCTGCCCTGCCTCACTAACTGCCTTTCTGGAGGCTCAGAGCTCTAAGTCAGGACTGAGCTCAGAGTCTTCACCTGTACACATAAGCCCTAGGCTTAAACACACAGGTTGTGGCTGGCGTGTGCGCTCTAATAGGGAAGACCCCACTACAAGGTCAACATCCCGATGGTGCTTGAATCAGAAAACCACTCTTGGATAGATACTGGAAAGCTCAAAAGTGTCTTACAAAGTGATTAGAAGGTAGGATTTAAATGAAAATCCCAACCAGACCTGAAAAAAAAAGAAAAAAAAAAAACATAATAAGGCTGTTCCTTGAACTCTAGAAGGCACCTTTTGAAATTCTCAAGAGAAGTAATTGAGGGAAATTAAGACTGGCCACTGCTATTTAAACTGGGAATTAGGCGGGCACTTGGCACAGGCCTGTAATTCCAGCACTTTAGGAGACTGAGGTAGGAGGATTGCTAGAACCCAAGAGTTCGAGACCAGCCTGGGCAACATAACAAGACCTCATCTCTACAGAAAATTGAAAAATAAAAAGGAAATTATCAGGGTGTAGTGGCATGTGCTTATAGTCTCAGCTACTCAGAAGGCTGAGGTGAGAGGATCATCTGAGCCCAGGAAGTGAAGACTGCAGTAAGCTGTGATAGTGCCACTACACTCCAGCGTAGACAACAGAATGAGACTTCGACTCATATAAATAAATAAACAAATAAATAAATAAATACAATCTGAGAATTAAACTTGGGAGACACTGACTCTAGAAAGCATTTACTAAAAAATCCATGGAGTTTACATCAAGGTTTAGTCCAAGTTGTCCTGGCACATGTGCCAATCAAGTAGGATTTCATTCGAGGGAACTTTGCTATCCCAGATCACATCTCTTGGGTATCTGAGTCAGAATTAGACCACTGACTTTTCTGAGCCAGAAATTTCCTCTAGAAAAATGATTTCCTAATTTCAAAAACTAAATGACGTGGGGGACCCTGATCAATGAGGGACATTTTCACTGCCCCTTCCTCACTTTCTCTTTCGTCAGGTACTAGGTTCTAGAACTGTTAGCTGTCCAGGGGAGGGAACATGTCCCCCAAATGCCACAGAAGTTCTCCTGCAGCAGAACTGATACCCATGCTCACCATTCTATGGGACTATTTTCTGGTAGATTAGGGAAAAGACAGTCATCCAAAAGACATTCATATCAAAGCTTGGAAAAGCTCTCTGAGTTTGTGCAAAAGCAGTTTTGGTATTTTAACCACTCTGATGGGATGTTTGGGGGGCACTTCTGTTCTGTTCCTACATTTTCCCTGTGGTAGGGATGATGGGCAGTATTCTCTCTTCTGCTGGAGCTGCCTTTCCAGCCTGTCCTTATTTGCTGAAACCTCCAATTCTGCCCAAGTGTGGCATGAAATTCTGCCCCTATCTACTGGCTTGAACAGAAAATTAAAACACCCTCTTGCATTCCAAGTGTTTTTTTGTGGTGCAGGCTGTAAACACCATCAACACCATCAGGCTCTCAGCATGAGTCAAATACCTCCAGAACTAATGGCTGTCGCAACTTCCCACTGCCCCAGGAAAGGGTCATTGCATTTTAACTGCTGTGTCACCCTCCATAGCTGTTTGGGGGGTGCACAATGTGGCAGGAGGAGGCGGACAAGCCCTTAAAATCCATTGGAGGTCAATGTATTCCATTATATACACAGTGCTTCAAATTCAGTTTTAACCTTTGATGAAATTTGCAGTGTTGGGATTTTTTATGCTAGAGCAGACACAGGAAATCACAGGTGCAACTAATTTCAGCTTTGACTTACAATCACTGAGGGCCCCTTGAATTTTTATATGAATTTCTCTCTTTAGCTTGAGTGTACAGTGTCAGAAGTCTGTAGCTTGTCTCTGTAATGTACATTAATAGGTAATATTGATTTGTGGAAATTAATTACTAGCAAAACAGCTCTCAGCACTTACCTAGTGTTTGGGAAGATTCGAGAGCCCCCTTGTGGCTATAATCTTTCTACACGGAAAATCAATAAAAAGCTTTTAGCTGGTTTTCCATTGTTGTTTTTCCTTTCTTGCCTTTCTGTTGTATTTGTTTGTGTGTGCTTTAGGTTTATACCTTGAATTCCTTTTCATTTAGATGAGCATCAACTTAATATACACCATATCAATGGAAGGCAGAGAGAGGATAGCTGGTGTCGATTTTGAAAGAACAGGTGACTTTTTTTCTGATTATCACCAAGAAAAAGAATCGATGCACAGGAGCATGATTAGGGAAGTTCACCAAGTAAGAGAATTACAGTTGCATTATTCTGTTTCTTAAGGGATGCTCCCCATCCCCCTCGGCATTCTTAACCACCTATCGATTATTCAAATGAAAAAGTTACCTCTTGCAGCCCCAAGCTGCATTTACTTTAAAAGTCTTCAAGATTATTTTCTCAGATTTACATATAGGAGCGAAAAGTGGGAAAATAAGTGTCCTCGTTTGAGTGTTTTAAAATCTCTAGGAAATGAATGTTGAAAGCTATTACCTCTCGATGCCTCAATCATGCCTGAAGAAAAATATTTGCAACTTAAGGTCACTGTGCTCCACACTTGAATTGATGAAGAAAGCACCCAAGGCAAAGTTGAGACAGAACGAATTGATTTTTCCCTGGGAGATTTAAATTATCATGCATATATTTTTCTAAATTTCTGTCATTGCTTTATTAATTAGGCAGAATTGCAGCAGTGCTTCAGAACCCACTGCAGCTGAAAGGGTCCATTGAATGTCCATGTGGAGAGCGGGGCTCTGGAAGGAACTCATGCTAATTATCATGAATAAGTGGATTTTAGAGAGAACCTGATTAGGGCTCCACATTACTTCCAGCATAATTTGGTTTTCCCCAGATTAGTTTGCGGAGTGACCCTGGCAGCTAGTCACAAATGAATTACTAGCCCTGCCTGTTGTTCCCTAGCATGGAGAAAAATGTCACGGAGGGGAACTGAAGAAGAAAAGGAGAAGGAAAAATGAATGAGAACATCCCTGATTGGGCCTAGATAGAACATAGGAAAGTGAAAAATGGTGTCTTTTCTAGTGTGCCTTCAATACACAGGTGCAATTAGCATAAGCATTAGTTACACCGCTTGGTTGGGAGTGAGAGAGGAGATTGGCGCACAGGTAATGCTGGCCAAGGTGAGATGCTGACCAGCAATCACTTTGCTCCTTAGGGGCTGTAGAAAGTTTTAAGCTTGGCCATTTTTTGATATGGAGTTGTTGCAGTGTGTAAGATCCTTTAAGAATATGCATAACAGTCTATGGGGGTTGTCTCAAAAGGACTCAAAATCTATCTTGAATAAGTTCCCACTGGCCAAAGATGGGATAATTCGAGCATCAATAAAAATAATGACTGGTGGGGCGTGGCTGCTCATGCCTATAATCCTAGCATTTTGGGAGGCTGAGGCAAGAGAATTATCTGAGCCCTGGAGTTCAAGACCAGCCTGGATAACGTAGTGAGACCTCATCTTTACAAAAAAAAATTAGCCAGGTGTGGTGGCGTTTGCCTATAGTCCCAGCTACTTGGGAGGCTAATCCAGGAGACTCACTTGAGTCCAAGAAGTTGAGGCTGCAGTGAGCCATGATGGTGCCACAGCACTCCAGCCTAGTGACAGAGTGAGACCCTGTCTCAAAAAAAAAAAAATGATATTTAGATTCATGATCTTATAGTGATGTTAAAAAAAAAAAAAAAACCTCTTTTGAAGGACTCTAGGAAAGCAACCTATTATTTTGAAAACCAGTAAATAAAATTAATCAAATATTCATCTGCCTTTCCTATATGAACACACCTCAGGATACAAAATAGTTGGTAAGGGAAGTTTCTTTTTATAGAAGCATTCTAACTAATGCAAGAAAAAGGAAATGATGGAAGAGGAATATCACCATTTTGCAACCCCCTGCTGCATGATCATCAGTGGCTACTGGCATCACAGAAAGAGGAACCAACAGACATTATGTGTCTGCAGATTGAAGTCTGCAACACCTCCTGCTTAGAAATAAGAACGTATTATTTAAGAATGAGTCTCCTACAAGTTTTAAAAATATCAGAAGTCATAACCATATTCTGACATATCTGGCTCATTCTCCTGGGTCCTCTTTTTCAGTCTATTTCAAAGAGAAAATAAGTTAATATACATATCTGTGAAATCTCCAAACTTATAAAGTGCTAATTTTTCTGTTTTCTTTCTAATTCTTAACTATGCTAAAGCAAAATAAGATGGTGTGGGATAAGTAACAGATGACTTGACTCCTTGAGGTCAGACTGCCTCTGCACCATTATATCCCAAGGACCTAGTGGCATGTTTGGCATGAAATATGTAATCAACAAATATTTTAAAATAAAGACACTCAACAAATACAGAACTTGAAGAGGAAAAGAAGTCTCAGCTCTCCTACTCTGACTACTTCTCCCTTGTTGACCTTGAGGAAATCCTTTTATATCTCCAAGCATCAGTTTTCTTATCTGTAAAACTGGATAATAATCCTCCCACTACTGCCTCTAACAAAGTTTTGTAGTGAGGAGAAAATGATATAATGCATGAGGAAATTATTCTGAAAACCTTATAAGTATTATACAAACAAAAAAGCACTACAGGCTGGTTTTTAAAATCCATGAACACAGCTTGTTTAATATTTCAAATTTTGCTATATTTGAACAGTGTATGAGGTTCTAATAATCATCAAGAAAAAGAATCGTTGAAGTGTGGAGTATGATATCAGTACTTCTTATCTTGTTTAATGATTTCCATAAGCCTGTGAAGTGAGTCTTGATATTTTGTCTAGTTAGTTGACAAAACTAACTCCTATAGGTCACATAAGCTACCCAGGTCACACCGAAAGTGAGATGGGCTCAAAGGTGAAAGTCAGACAGATGTGTCTGACTTCCAACCCATTTTCTTTTCACTGCATCTTAAGCGAAGCTTCCAATATTCTTGAAATTATGCACTCAGGCTTTGTCCAAATGAATCAAGCTTGAACTGGCCTTTCCTTCAATCTTCTCTTCCTGAATAAAGGCCAACTTCAGGATCCTGCAACCTTCTTTGAACACTTTTCTGAGTATTTATAGGATTGTATTCCAAGATCTACTTTAAAGCCAAAGAGAGAGAGAGCTGGCATTGCATGAGCTTGGGCTTTATCTGAATTATCTTGCATAGCTACTCTCAACCTTCACTGTTCTGAGATTACTACAGTTCCCCCCCCACCCCCCTCATACCCTTTCCTCAAGTATGAATTTGTTATGCAGTTTTGTGGGTGTGTGCTGAGCTCAGAAACATTGTTTCTATAAGGTCTTCTAAGCTATACATATCCACCCACTGGACCCATGTGCTCTTTACTATGACAGATTAGAAGCCCTCTGTCCCTCCTACTTCCTATTTACTCCCAGTTTTGCAACGTGCTGCCTCTTTTCAGTTGCTGTTGCTTCCCTGCAGGATAAACACAGATCCTTCACCCTGAGATGTTCATTTTGCCTCTAGAGCTTTGAGTTCCACAAAGCCTGGGTCACTATTCCATTAAATCATAAACTTCATCTCCAAGACAGCCTGACTTTTACCAGATGATGGAAAAGACTGACAAAACTATTATCACTCTGGGAAATTATGGACATCATCTAAAAGCCTACTTGACTCAAAGGATTGTTTTGATGACTGAATTGGTTAATACAAGTTCAGCACTTAGAGCTATGCTTGGACATAGTATGCACTCAATAAATGTTGACCATGATTATTATTGTTATTAATATCAATTTTTGTTTCACGTGGGATGTTGCATATTTTGAATTAGCTTTCTTCTTAGATATTGTCTAAGATATTATCTCTAAGCCACTCTGAGAGTCGGGAAGGGGTGCAATTAGATTGGAATCTCTAATATGTTTAATATGCTAAAATGATTGCCCAATTCTGAGAGCAGAATGATAGAAGAAATTCCTAAAACAGAACAATCCTTTATGCAAGAACAAGAAAAATAGGCAGAGGAAGTTTTTAAAAAAATACTTAAATCAAAATTCTTGTAATGTTTTAGGAAAATCTGCATCAAAGCATCAAGTATAGATCTAAATATTGGAACATGTGCTTTGCTTTTAAATATACGGATTTAGTTATTTTCCCATCCAAATTGGCCGACACCAAACAATTACAGTAGAGACACCTCATCGTTTCTACCTTGTGTAATTCTCACATTTCCTAAAAGCAGTGCCTGAGAAATTAGCTAAGAAAAGAGCATGGCTGAACACGAAGGCCCTGATAGCGCAATCTGAGTGTACTATCTGGTGTTCTGCTCTGCCCGACTGGGATTAGAGCTGCGAGTGAGACTGAATTGGGCCTTATCTCACTCCAGGGCGGCTCCAGGCTTCAGATGGATACCCACATGCATAAACCACAGATTTGCAGAGTGCCTTGAGACGTCCTCATGCCCAAATCCCAGTGATGCAGCAGCGCAAAGCAGGGCGCCTCTGAACCAAATAATCATGGAAGTCTCTGAATAATGCATGAGAGCGGGACCCTCCCTGGCACATTTGAAACTGAACTGGGAGGAACTGTAAGCAGCAAGATAGCACAAACAAGACCCTGGAACACGCATTCCCTGAAATTTATTCTTGCGGCAGCCACTTGGGGGAAAGTAAAAGCAAATGTGACAACCACCCGAAAATCATGGCATTTTAGTGAGTCTGAGACTCAAAGGCTTCCTGTCAATATAAGGCAGCGACGTGACGAGATTCAAAATTTCAACTTATTGACAAATACTATCTCTTCCTCTAGGGAGGTAGGGGGTTGGCTGATCATCATTGACAGATGACCTGTATCGTCTAGACACCTCTTGTTTCATGCTTTTGTTTGGTTGGTTTAGTATCATGTGTGGCCTCCCATAATTAAAGCTAGCTGACAACAATACGTTGCAGACAAACTGCCTCTCGAGAGGCTGTCTCTTTGAGGACTGGCACCAAATAAAATCGGGCGAGAGACCTCTGTCTTGCTGATCCAGATGTTGGCTTGAATATAGTTGCAGCGCCGATGAGTGGCATTCATTCCATAAGTGTTTAGTCTCTAATTTGAGATTCCAGCTTCTCATTGAGTGAAGAATAAACAGGTCTTGTTGGGGAAATGTTTCCCCACCGTCATATCACAAAGCCCAATCTGGATGTCATGGAATGTCCATCTCAGGTCTGTATTCCATGCAGGGCACCCTTCTGGTCCAGCTGAGAGGCAGCAGCGCCTATTTCACAGTCCCATCCCCCATACCCACCAGGGCTTCCAGGTGGCTTGTTCCCCTCCCCTTCCCACCATACCCCATGATGTTAGGCCTCATGGAATGGACAAGTCCTCTCCTGGTTCGACTGTTCTCCAATACCAGTGGCAGAAGCTATATTTAGGCATTTTGACAATGAAATGGGAACAACTCTCTTGAGTCAGGAATTCTGCTCCTAGGCATTTATTCTTTGCACAAATATTCATGGCTAAAAATGCTCATCAGATTCTTGTCTATAGTAACACCCCCCACCAAAAAAGAAGTAGAATGCCTCTGATTGTTCAAAACTTGAGATTGATAACATAAATTATAGAACATCTGCAGATGGAATGCTTTATGAGAGAACATTGTATTTGTAAAGAAGGATATTAAATAAAATAGAAAAAATGTTTGCCCTGTATTTTTAAGTTAAGAACACAAGTTATAAATATAATATACTTTGATATCTCAACAGTTTATACATGTATAATATACATAAAAAGGACTGTGGTTATATCTGAGTGAAGTGATTATAGGTAATTTTTATTTTCTTCTTTTTAACTGTTCTGCATTTTCCACATTTTCCAAAATAACAATATATTGCATTTCTAACTGAGGGAGAAAATCAATAATTCTTTTTTAAAAAGCAAGAACAGCTAAATCCAAACTATTCTCCCTTTAAAGTTATCGGGTACACAAGTGAGGAAGGTGACAATGAGCCTTTCTCCTCCTAAGGGAAGCCTGCAGGCAATCCTCTCCCCTCTGCCTTTCCAACCGAAGAGAGTCAAGATCTCTGGGTAGCAAGTCCAATAAAAATATCTGAGCCAAAAAGATCTGACTGCTTTCTAAGTCACTGTGAGGAAGGAGGTAATAGCGGCTTGGTGCCATGTGATGCATGGCATGTGTCTCCATTTTCTCCTCACAATACTGGACACCCTCAGATCCAATCCCTCTGACACACACCATTGTCAGCTTCCCAAAGTTCTTTATTCAGATACTTAATAATCACCGTCTCCAGTTTCCCATTTGCTTAGAACATCATTCTTAAATTTCTTAATTTGTTTTCAAGGCTGGAATAAAAGACCTTTTCATCACGGTGCCAAAGGGCAGTCTGATTGCCAAGCTCTAGCTGCCACAGTTCTCGCTGTCAGATATAGTATAATGCAGATAATTCTCTATTGAGATAATGAAGAATGGTAGCCCATGATGAGTATGCGGCACTAAAGAGAGTCAAGAAATTAATTCCATTCTCAGCATTGGGAAAATGACTCCAGCACACAGCACAGCAGGGCAGAGGAAGCTAAGTTTCACCTTATAAAAATGCACACATCTGCTTACATGTAAGAGGTACTGGTCGCCTGTGCATACTCTGTGGTAAGGACCAACAATCTCCTTCAGAAACTCCAAGTCCACCCCTTACAATCACTCACAATATTCTTTATGAGACACCAAACTCTGGCAAAACTTGGTTATCTGGAGAAAACTCATTTCAAAATCTATAGGGCAAGAGGGTTTAGGATAAATGTATTATTTCCTATATTAATACATTTCACAAGATCTAGGAATCCCTGAAAGAGTGGCTAATAAATGTTGCATATTTATTCACACCACAAGCATGGAACAACTGACCATCTATGATATATAAGGTCACAGATAATGTGCCCTAGGGAATCAGAGGTGAGGTTTTGTAAAGCCTGTTCAAGGGTACAATAGTCAATGGCAGGTGGAATAAAGATAAAGCATGAGGGGAACTCAGGTTTCAGGGTGTTGGGGGAGAAATCCATTTCACTGAGGACATCAGAGAAGGCTGAATGGAGGAGCTCCCACTTGATCTGGTTTTTATGAATGCATAAACTGTGCAGTGTGGAGCTATTAATTTTGTTGCTTCATTTTATGAGGGTTAAGCTGCTGGTGGAAGGAATATATTTATTAAACTTCTTCTGTGAACCTAGCATTTTGTAAATTCTTTCTAATGTGTTCTCATTGGATAGGCAAATCATAGCCTCATAAAAGTGAATATTTTTTAATCACCACAGGCAAAATGATTCCAGTGACTTATACTCCTCATTCCACTATTCTGATATGGATACTAGTTCTGCCTTTTATCTATTGCAGTATTGGAAGGGAAGGATTAGATAGAAGAAAAGAAAGAAACAGAGTAGGAAAAAGTAGTGTAGAGAAAGCTGACAATAAGAAAGGGAGAGAGCGCAATGATAGATGAGTGGATGATATTTCCTGAGTCTTTCCCTGATTCTTTCTCCGCCACCCACAGTTCTGGGTTTTCCCCTTGTGGTCTCCTGCCATGGCTGCTAAGTATCTCTTTTGGTCTCTACCTACTTTAATCCATCTTTAATACTACTGCTAATTGAATTTCTCTAAATCAACACTTCCTATCTTAGCAATTCACAGTTGTGTTCAGTACCCATGACAGTTTGGGCTTAATATCCTGCTTCAGCTTTTGCCCTCCTTCCATGCATTCATGTATAAAGGAAATGTTTAGTGAAATACACGACCTGAACTTCCAGGTTTAGTCAGTCCACTCTGCTCTTACATATCCAGTTTGCTCTCTTAAATATTCTTTGTCCACTCCTTACCTCTGTAACTTGCTAATTAATGCCTTTTCCTACCCTACCACACCTGTGCTGACAATACTTGAGGGCATTTTATTCTTCTTTTTATGTTCTTCACATTTCCTAGAGCAGTTCCTTACACATAGCAGACCCTCAATAAGCAAGTGTTAATTAAATGACTTGCTAATTAAAGAAGGGAACAAATTATACAATAAACTGCTTAGTGAAACATAAATTCTTGGAGCATTAGGGATGAAAACCAGTAAGTTTAATATTAAAAATAAATAAATAAACCTCATTGTTACTAATTACCTGCTATACAAAATATTCTACTTTTCTCCCTAGTCTCTGTTGACTGTCTCTCTCTCGCTCTCCATATTATTGACCATCACAATAATATGACAGGTGTATTAGATCATCTATCTTTTTGCTTTTTGCACACATTTTAGACATTAAAAAATAGTACCAAATTAGTTTCAGGAGAGAAAAGAAAGGCATATTATCAAAGACAATATTAGCCTTAGTCATTAAATACATGTTCTGGAATGATGATTTTCTTTTACACAGCAATCATTTATTGAACATCTGCTATGACCAGGACTTACAGTTATCAAAAAGGAACTTAGAGGGCAAATGTGACCAAGACTGTCACATGCAAATTTAAAGTGTGGTAAGTGATGTAGTTAATGATGCAGACTGGGAAGTCAGGAAAGATGGATATGAGCCTTGAGCTGAGCCAGGAAAAATAAGCAAAATACCAATGAGCAAAAGAAAGGGAAAGATTTTCATAGCAAGTGTAGAAAGTGATGTCTTTGTGTTGTATTTAGAATTTTGTATTATGATTACCTTACAGCAGAGCAAAGATACTAAAACTGGTTCTAAACCAGCCATGGAGAGAAGCATGTGTTTCGTTTCTTCGGGCTTTAATATGCCTTGATGTCTCAAATGATAATTATCAGTTAAAATGATTATTGAACTAACCAAGGCACCTTAGTTCCTAATCTTTCTGAGTGCACGAGTATTTGCCATTATTGTCCCATGGCTACAAGAATTAACAATTCTAAAGAACTCCAATTGCTTTACAGACATTCTTAAATGAATTCCCCCAAGCTCTTGAAGTAGGAGGCAAACAGAAAATCTGCCGATGGGATGCTGTCATTGATGTAAAGAAAGTTACCTGTCTTAGGGATTGTTTTGGTCTAGGGAGACTGGCAGAACGTTTCCTTAACTTGGTAGCTAGCATTTCTTTCACTTGACCAAAATCATTGGGTATCCAAGATCTTCGGGACAATGGCTTCTTAATTTTTGAGTCCTCAGTGCCTAACCCTAGTGTTTGGCAAATAGATAAGATTCAATTAAAGTTTGGAAAATTAATACATGAATACATTAATAATAAAGGAGAGGAATAATCGTTTACTTATTTATTGTTTCAATATCTGGGAAAAGTTTAGGTTCACTGTAAGAGCAATTATATGAACAAGTGATACTCTGTCTAGGCTTAGGAGATTGAGAAGGTCCTCTGTATTGTGACAACAACAACCTTTGGGTGCTTCTTGTTCTTTCTCTCTGTTCTTTGTTTTGTCCATTTAAAAATGACTTACTCCCTCCACTGTGCTATTGAGCAAGCAAGACCTAAAAAATAAAGCTGCAGACTTCAATAACACTAAATCCTTTAAGCACCTTCATTAGAAATTGAATTGGGAGTTATGGGATCAGAAGAAAATGAATTTTCATTGCATTATAGTGGGGAGGAGATTCATGGACCCAAAGCAGTTTACCAACAAGGAAAGTTAGGTGTGTGGTGCGAAGACAGACAGACAGACAAAAATCATTGATGATTTTTGTAGTTTTGTGTTTTGTTTTGTCTGAAAGTAGCGAAGCAAATGAAAGTAGAGACACAAAGCAAAGCAAATGAAAGTAGAGACACAAAATAGAGATGAGAAAAATTATTTAATCAATCAAAATTTCAGATTTTTTTCCTTCAATAGTTTACTGTTCTTCAACCCTATTTTAATTATTTTCTAACTTTCTGCTTTGACTGTATTGCAAGATTGATCACAAACAAAACCTACATGAGAATATGTTTAACTAAAGCAATTTTCAAATGCTTCTACACTTGGATCCCGAACCATAAGATGGGAAGACTTTTTGCCTCATCAATATAAATGTTCTACTAGTACGTTCCTATGTTTTCATGTCAGAGTTAGTTTCAAGTTGACCTCTCTGGCTAGTAGTATTTGAAGATGTTTGGGACTTATTTTATTCATGTAAATATCACCCCACAATTTGGCTAGTCATTCTTTAATGCAATGTTAAATTGAATAAAGGTAAATTTGAAATCAAGACCATTTTAAGCCTAAACCAGTTTCAATCAGCTTTGAGATTATGTAGATTTCCAGGGAAATGAAGGTACTGGAAACTCTGTAGCCAATTTTCCCAAGGGAGACACAAGCGTCTCTTTCATATTCCAAGAGTTCCCAGTTAAATCTTTATGTCAACAATCTTAGTAATTCACAGCCCCAAAATCTTCCAACTTTTATTTTTATTTAAAAAATTTGAATCGTGTCAAATTTGAGACACATAAATGAGACCAAAACTTATTAATATATTATCATCAGCTTTTTGTTTGTTTAAATTCTTTTGTGTGTTTTCTGCTTTATCCAATTAACAAAGAAATTATACATTTTTCATTTGAGGTCTCAGTTGTCCCAATTCAAAGATCTTTCTGATTTAAATTCTTCTGTCCTGATGCATTTGGCATTCTTAACCCACTGAGTTATATCATTATTAATATATGTATATGTTTATTATGCAATTGTTTTGTGAAATAAAAATCAGTGTCTGCTGGTGGAATTGAAATGTGGGGATTAATGGTAGTCAATATCTGTCTGCGGACTGGGGGACACCCCTTATCAACAAGGGTGCCTGGATGATGCATATTTGTATACCTAACCCTTAACTGTAATAATTAAAATGATACATTTTCTATTTTCTGTTATTTTGAATGTCTAACCTTACCACTAGGTAAGCCAGATCATTTTGAAATGTGTTCAAGAAACTTCAAAATCTTAAGTAACACTCACTTCCCTTTAAATCAGGAGGAGGAATTTATTGAAATTGCCACAATTTTAAAATAAAAAATATGTTTTAAAAAAAAGAATTGAAATATGAATGAGTCCTAACATAGAACTAAAGCAGGATTAGTAATAACATATAATATAATATTCAACAATAGTAATATCCACTTTGAGCAAAACTTTATCATATATGTTTCCTCGTAGAGCACGGAAGCTGTGTCAGTCATTTTCTGCGTTTCCCACTGACCTTTCAGGAAATTTTCTTCCAGTGATGGAATTGTCATTCCATCACAGTGAAGGACCACAGAGCTGTGTAAAATGGTGATTGGCAAAAGCAAGAGCTCAGACTGGTCTGTCCTTGGCAGTTTCAATAAATTTCTCCCGATTTAAAGGGAAGTGGGTGTTATGTAAGATTCTGAAGTTTCTTGAACACATTTCAAAACGATCTGGCTTACCGAGTGGTAAGGTTAGACATTCAAAATAACAGAAAATAGAAAATGTATCATTTTAATTACTACAGTTCATCAATTCCTTTTAAAAAATAATAACATTGTATACTTAAATTTCTTATTATTTTATTATTTTTACAAGGTATATGTTTTTCTATTCAGGTTAGCTTGGTCAAGATGAACAAGTACTACACCGAATTTTTCCTATAAAATGAGAGATTTTTATTTTTATAACAGTGACTTTTTTTTTTTTAAGTAAGCCAAACCTGATTAAATCCAAATTCTGTAATTTACTACCAGTGTGAACCTTGGGTAGCTTATTTCAACTCTCCAAATTTTCAGTTTACTCAATAATAAGTGAAAAAAAGAAATCATAGTGTGAAACTCACCACATGGGATTCTGAAATGGGCTATCCCCTTAGCACCATGCCTGGCATTTTGTAAGTTTGTGATATCAGGGAGTTTTGGTGCTAGTCTACAGGAAAAGCACTTGGCATCCAAGTTTTTCTGTGAGTTTATCCAAATACAAATTTAATTGTTGCAATTTCAAACTTTTGCCTGAAAATCTTTAAAAAATCATTTTTCCTAAGTGATATAGGCAGTGATCTGTTAGACTTGAATAAATGAAATATTGCCTTTAAATCGAATATATCCACTGATCACAAAACATGTTCTCATGTATAAGTGGGAGATAAGCCAAGAATATGCAAAGACATAAAAAAAAGAGTGTAATGGAACTAGAGACTCAGAAGGGTGGGGGAAGAGGTGGAGGAACCCAAACATCACTTATTAGGTAAAGTGTGGGATTGGTGAGTACACTTAAAGCCCAGACCAAAACCATTTGTACCCCTCCAAAACTATTGAATCTAAAATAAAGACAAAAAATCTAACATAAGCCTTCAGCAATTGATTCTTTCCTCCGATATTTGTTAAGCACCTTTCTAGGTTAGGTTCTCTTCCTTGGAAATTAGGAAAGTGTTATTTCTCATTGATGTAGCTTCTCTATTGAGTTTCTTATTGTCTCCATTGACATTTAGTTCCCACATACACTCAAAATGTGGCATCATTTTCTTTTTCCTCTTCTCTCTTCACCATTCTGCTTACAGCAATGATAAAATTTCCCTACCAAAGCTGATTTTCCAAGTGTAGTGACAAAGCAGGTCTCTTTAACTTAGAGGTTGTCCTGATGTGAAAACCTCAATCTTTAACTAAGAAGTATAGATGAGTATGTGTGATAGAACAGAGAGGTGGGCTTTCTAGTTCCTCTGACTTTTTTTTTTTTTAATTTTTCATGCAGGTTTAAGGTATCTTTTGATTTAAATATACAGAAAATCCTCACTTTTCAACTGTACAATAGTGCAAAAGTCTTAGGCATTTAGTAGAAACCAGATTTTGAGTACCCATACAATAATTCTGTTTTTTTCACTTTCAGGGCAGTATTCAGCAAATTACATGAGATAGTCAACACTTTATTACAAAATAGGCTTGGCGTTAGAGGATTTTTGCTTAACTGCTGGCAAATGAAACTGATCTGAGGTTTAGTTGTAAGGATCAAATAAAACAGCAGATGGATAAGGCTTTGTAAAAATCATGGTGTTTTCTCTAAATGTAAGATGTTGTTATTGCTAGTAGTAATTTATCAGTGAGCGTTTCTGAGCAAAATGATTTTTTAGTTCTGTCAAGTTAGGATGTTTTCAACTTACAAGGGGTTTATCGGGATTAATCCCATCGTAAGTCGAGGAGACTGTGTAGTCAGGCACACCACCATTTATCTATCTTTAAGTGCAAATATATGCCCTAACAACATATAGGAATGATTTTAGTGAGCAATATCTACAATTGCTCCCCTTGCCAACACAGATATTAGAACAAATATGACATGATGCAGTGGTAACCAAAAATCATTCTTCAATAGATTCTCTATTATCTACCGAATGTGTATTTTTACTTTACCATCAAGTTCCTTTGAAGAGCAGACACTAAAATAAATAAAGAAAAAATGACCCGGTTTTGTCCCAGCCCTCTGGGTGCCAGGTTGAGGACAAGCATGCTCGACAATAATTACTTTCCACTCTGTACATGGTAGGTCACAGTGAGGCCTACCTGGCAGCACCAGCCTTTGGTTCCAGGGCTCTCTGTAGCATCAAGTCATTTGTACAGGTGTCGGGGCAGCCTGGGGTTCTTAGAACACTGCAGGGCCACTGTTGAAAGGGGAGCCGAGGAACTCTGAGTTAATACAATTAACCCTATATTTCTGGAGCAGCCCACTTTCAATGAACCAAGGACTGAACTGGGATTTAATTGGGATCAGACTGGCTTGTGTGAAAGGGCAAAAGGCCAAGCAGGATCTTAGAACCAGAAGACAGCTTGGAGGCCCATGTCTAGCCTTTACTTTGAACTAATATGTATCTTCCTCTAATGCCTAGTGTGTCTTTCATCTCAACTTCTCCAACTTTTCTTCCTGCTTCTTTGCACTTTTCTTACCCTTTTAAACCAGAGATATCCTGATCTCTATGCGATCATTCTGAAGATAACCATTTAAAAACATATTTATTTTCAATATTCCACGAGCTGTCACTAGATGAGATCTGTGATCATAATAACCACAGAACCTGACAATTAATAGGCAATCAATAAATACCTTACAATTTTGTTTTTAAAATACAATATGGTGCCCAGGAAAGCACACAAGTTTTGCCATCAAACAAACCTAGATTAGACTGTAGATCAAGTATTAACTTGCTCTGGGTCTTGGGCTGTATTTTTCACTTTTCTGAGCCTCTGGATCTTCAGCTTTTATAAAAAATGTAATAATAAAATTCATTGTATAAAGTTGTGTTGAGGATTATCTGAGCTAGCATCCATAAAGCATGTAGCACAGCTCCTAGCACATAGTAGGTACTCAGTAAATATTAATCTCCACACCGAACCACCCTTCCTTCTCCAACCCCACCTACCTCATAATCCAGAATAGCAATATAAGAAAAGATTAAGGAGAATTGAGTTTCAGCATTGCTCTTTTTAATCCTATGACCTTGGATAAATCATTCCTTTTCATGTAACCCTGTCAAATAGAACTCTGTTGACTATAAAGTTTTGTTGCAAAGATCAAATAAGAGCCGGGCTTGGTGGCTCAGCCTGTAATCCCATGCCTTTGGGAGGCTGAGGTGAGTGGATTGACTGAGCCTGCGGGTTCAAGACCCGCCTGGGCAACTTGGCGAGACCTCATCTCTACAATAAATCAAAAATTAGCTGGGCATGGTCGCACACACCTGTAGTTCCAGCTCCTTGGAAGGCTGAGACGGAAGGATCGCCGGAGCCCAGCAGGTCGAGGCTGCAGTGACTGGGAGCGGCCACTGCACTCCAGTCTGGGTGACAGAGTGAGACTCCAACTCAAAAAATAAAAAATAAAAATAAAATAAAATAGCAGGTAGACAATGCTTTGTAAAATCATCTTCTCTAAATGTAAGATGTTGTTATTGCCAGCAGTAATTTATCAGTGAATAATTGCTGAATGAATGAATCACCTATTCCTCCTTTCTCCTCCCTCCCCAAACTGGAGCAGGGAGGAAAAGCCCAACAGACTTAGTATTGAAAAACCAGTCCATATGTCTTTGTGGAAACACACACACATTCACCTGATAGGCACAAATTCAGGCAAACAATCTCACGAGAACAGTTGGCAAAAGAGCCCACTGACGCAAAGCTACCTTAAAATTACAGAAGCTCAGAATCTTCCTGTGAGAGTTGTCAGCTACTGACCCTCTTCCTCTAATTTCTTCCAGGAATTTCTATTACATCACAATGTTACGGGATCCAGTGTCACGTTACCTGAGCGAGTGGAAACATGTCCAGAGAGGGGCCACGTGGAAAACCTCTCTCCACATGTGTGATGGAAGAAGCCCCACCCCTGATGAGCTGCCCACCTGCTACCCTGGGGATGACTGGTCTGGGGTCAGCTTGCGGGAGTTTATGGACTGCAGCTACAATCTGGCTAACAACCGCCAGGTGCGCATGCTGGCTGACCTCAGCCTGGTGGGCTGCTACAACTTGACTTTCATGAACGAGAGCGAAAGAAACACTATCCTGTTGCAGAGCGCAAAGAACAACCTGAAGAACATGGCCTTCTTTGGGCTCACCGAATTCCAGAGGAAGACACAGTTTCTCTTTGAGAGGACATTCAACCTCAAGTTCATCTCCCCCTTCACGCAGTTCAATATCACGCGGGCTTCCAACGTGGAGATCAACGAGGGCGCCCGCCAGCGCATTGAGGAGCTAAACTTCCTGGACGTGCAGCTTTACGAGTATGCGAAAGACCTCTTTCAGCAGCGCTACCACCACACCAAACAGCTAGAGCATCAGAGGGACCGCCAAAAGAGGCGGGAGGAGCGAAGGCTGCAGCGGGAGCACAGGGCCCACCGGTGGCCCAAAGAGGATGGGGCCCCAGAAGGGACTGTCACGGAGGACTACAACAGCCAGGTGGTGAGATGGTGACCCCCTGCCCTCTCCTCTCTCAGGAGGAGGAGGAAGAGGAGGAGCAGGCACAGTGACCTTCCGTCGCATTACCTTGGAGAAGCTGGGTCGTTCTGAGGACAGCTGGCTGTATTGCTTGAATTGGACATCTGCTTCCTCTTTGTCTTCATTTTTGTCCAGCTGGAGATAATCTGTCTTGTTCTCTTTTTCTTCTTGACATTTTTCAGTGATATTAAGTAGGGTAGGAATGCATTCAATGTAGACCACTTTAGAAGGTCAAGGGGAGACACGCCAAAAAAGAAACAGTTCCTGCAATTTTCTTTGCAGCAGCTAGGTTACAGTTTGGGTAACTGGAACCCATAGAGACGCACATGAAAAGCCAAACTGTGGCTTGGATGTTCAATTGAAACTGGTCTGTTTCATACGATTTCTGTTGTGAGAATATTGGTCTGTTTAAAGAGTGAGAAAGAGAAGAACTCTTCAGCCCTTAGATGAGGTTTTATGCCAACCTTCACTTGGCTGTTGGCTCTCATTTTGAACTCTACTTGAATGCGATTTAAATCATAAGCAATGTGTTTTGTTGTTGGAGTTGTTTTGAAACTAAGTTACCCTTCTCTTGACCATTGCTAGAAACCCACATCCTATAAATTCCCCAGCACTGTAACCCTAAACCATGCTTTCCCCTCCATCTTTTAGGGAAGAAGAAGTGGATACAGGATGGGGTGGTTGTGACCCCTGAGAAATTAACATTAATAGGGGCATTTAGGAGAAAACTTGCTTATTTGCTAATGCCTAGGGAGATCATACTTTATCAATTTTTATTTTCAATCTGAGAAATGAATGATAAAATAAGAGAAAAAATGTCAGGAGGATAAGTATATATCTAACATTTTGAAACTGGCTACAGAACTGTAGATTGTAAAGGAATATTTTAGGGTTCAGCCTCTTTGGAGTAGTCATCTCCTTTGATATGGTACTGCCAGGTCTTGAAATTCTGCTGTCACAGAGGAAAAGATGTTTTAAAAGAACTTGACCTGAGGAATAGGAACTTAGCTGGCATGTATACAAAATATACCCAAAGTCACTAAATGAATAATCACTCTGATTGAGGCCAGGAGACATGGAACACCATTAATGGCAGTTATCCCCAGAGTTTAGGGATAACCCCACCTCCCAACATCTTGAATATCTTCAGTCTGATAACATTTTTTCTTCCCACGTGTTCTTTAGCTGTTGTTAGACTGTGGCTACAGGTTTAAATCAGGCTAGAGTGTTTAAACCCAGACAAAAAAGGACTGTATTGCTCAGTACTACTTATTTCCACCTCTCCTGATCACAACTATAATAACCAGAAGTTTACTTTGTAATGAGAGGAGGAGCATTTATTAGGAGGATCAGAGTGGGTGGAAAGTTTCATGACAGATTTGATCTGGTCAATCCCTTCAAGGAGCTGAAGTTAAAATGAGTGAAACCCCTAAATCAGATTGAAAAGCCTATTTCATTGATATCCGACATGTTTGATGTTTAAGCCAGCTTTACGTAAGCCACTTCTCAGCCTCCAAAGTATTCTCTCTGGGGTTGAGAGTCAATCAACCCACAAGCATTCATGGAGCGCCTACCTGCAGAGAGGGGAGTTCAATGTCTCCATCAGATAGAGATCTGGAGGCATTTCTCTCAGCGCCCTTGGCTTCATCTGTGGTGCAAGTGAAAGCATTCATGGTGGCTCCCTTGTGACAGGAACTGAGAGAGGCCCTTTTCATACCTGAAATATATTCTGCACAACGAGATGGATAGATAAGGAAAGTGAGCGCCACAGACAATAAGTAGCTTTTTTCGCAGATTGTAAACTAGCTGTAGTGGACTACAAAGGGCAAGTTCTTCTTACTCCATCATGTTGTCAATATGGGATGAGGGCTCATGCTGCCTAAAGCTTCCTGTCAATCATGCAGGAAACCAGTTGTTATTTCCCAGAAGTGTTGTCTGTAACCCATGTGGGTGGTACAACCGTGACAGCACCAAGCTAACAGTGACCCAGAGCAATGCGGCCTTGGGTCACTCCAGTCCCCCCCTTCTACATCACTGACCCATCAATGAGCAGAGAGATTTATGATTTTTTAAGGCAGTTGTGCTCTTTGAGCCATTTACAAGAGTGAGTTAAAAGGGGCCAAGTAAATATTGGTTGTTAGATGGTAGAGATTAGGCACACAAAATGCTCATCTCCCTTTCCTATGATTTGTTCCTACGGTAGGGAGGGAAGGAGGACTGCAACTGGAATTAATGAGCAGCTCTCTCTCTATCTTCACATTTCATTGCTAGGATCTAAGGTTCTGCCTAGAATAGCAGCGCTGCAAATTATCCTTCTGCCTGCCGCTGCGATACACACATACACATACTCATGCACGTGCACACACACAATAACAATCCAGTGTTTTGTCACGGAGAAAATCAAAACAAGTGAGAAAGCATTCGGATTGTTTCTTTAAAATTCACTTTATATTTCTGGCAAGGAATTCAGGCATAGCTGAGACTTGGAGGCAACCCCTGCTAACTTCGCTCTGTTCCTTGAGCACCCCGGGATTTATATCAAAGGCTTTCCACTGCCTTCCGCTGAAGGCGTGATGTATGGTGCTCCACTTGAGACCACGTATCAGGATGTTGAGAAGAGAAACCAGCTCTTTGTGTTGGCCCGAGGCCAGTGGTGAACAAATTAAAAAGACTGACATGGGCTTCCTCCCTCATATCATTTCATTCTAAAGCAGTAAGCTTGTCATATCCCTGGGGTCCTGTGTTGATAGAAATAGAGAGGTAGGGACACAGTTTGTTCTCCGAAAATTGACTGCCCACCTACATGCTGAGTGACACTCAGAAAGTGATGCCAGCGGAAGGTCCTGAGGATCCGTGGAAGTCGGCCGCCTGAAGTCCCAAACCAAATCAATTCCAGATGCATTCGTGTCAAAAGCTCAAGAAGAGGCAAAAAAAAAAAAAAAAATCCCCAGGGTGTTCCACATCAATGGACCCCTACAATTCCCAGGTAGACCTTCCTTCCTTTCTTTTGGCAATGGCAACTCCAGTAACCAGATTGGAATGAGGTGTCTTTGTGTATGTGTGCATGCATGTGTGTGTGTAAATTTTATCAAAGACTAAGATACTATCTAGTCTCGATACTGTCTCCTTCTAGCTCTTTGGCATCCTACTCTTGGAAACTGAAGAAAACTGCCCTGAGAGTTGTTTGGATACTTATAATAATAATTAATAACATTAACAATCAGAGTTAGACAATAGTGAGGGATAGCCTGCGTTTTATGAAAGATTACAAAGATGTGTTTCTTCTCATCTGAAGGAAGTAACTGTTTCATAAATAGTTTGATCAAGAGTTTGAAATATGAGGACCTTTAAAGGAACTTTTTCAGGAGTCTAAATGGAGATGGTACTAATATGGGGAAGAAAGTCTCCAAAATAAACCTAGCAAGGAGGTGAGACTAGGTCATTAAAAAATAAGCATATATGTGTTGGGTAGGACTCTCAGTCAGCAGTTTTAACAGAGGCACGCAAAAGAATAGAAGCCATTTCTCTCTCACTTAATGACAAACTGGTTTGAGCGCTCTGGTGTGTGACGTTACCAGAAGCCCAGGCCCTCTCTTGCTGCTCTTTCATCCCAATATGCAACATCCATCTCAAGGACCAAAGGGGCTGCTCTATATCCTGGCACCTCACTTACATCTAAGACAGTAGAGAGGAAGTGATGGGCAGTTGTCCATATTGTTTCCGGTCACATCTCACGGGCTAGAACCTAGACATCAGCCACATCTAGCTGCAAAGAAGGCTAGGAAATGTCTTTATTATTGGTTGTCATGTGCCTTGATAACTGTGGGGGCTCTATTATTAGAGGAACAATATGAAAATTGATACTGATTAAAAACTGTCAGTATCCAGCATGAAAGGGAATCAAACAATATTTCAAGTACATTTCAATGTCACTTATTTCATCATATGTTTTGCAAAGGATAAGATTAGAATTCATAATTTTGTATAACAATGGGTGGTTTTCAAAACATTTTTACATTTAGTATCCTGTTTGATTTTCATGACATTCGTACGTGTTAAATAGGATCTCTATTCATTATTCCATTTAATAGTTTGGAATGGAGATTTAGAGATATTGAAAGATTTCCCAAAGATTCCAATTTCTGAGCAAGAAAGTTGCTCAGAGCCCTAGTCTTTTGACTTCATGGCTTTTCCTCCTACTTTATGCTGCTCAGCATCAGTATTGGGAATGGAAATTCCAAGAATATTAAATCTGAAATCTAAATCTTTATTGATTTATGTTTCCCCTTGCCTTTTTTGGGAACTGTGATGACTTAAAAAATGCCAAAGACACTGGTCAAGTTGATTCTCAGCTCTCTGCCTCCAGCGAGGGATACTTCTTATCTAGGAATGAAATATTCACTAGATGGGCACTGTTGCAGAGGAAATGAAGAAGCACTCAAACTGAGGGGAGGCATTCAAACACCTCTGCTTGGGTGTCCAACCTATCTGATCCAAAACCTATTCAAGATGAAGTCTGAGGGAATGTGCTCAACAGTCCTTAGGGAAACTCAGTGTTAGAGATACTTAGAATCAGTAGCTGCCTGATTAGTGAAGCTTACAGGTAATCAATATAACCCCTGCTCAAGAACAAAAAATATCCCCTTCTCCTTTTTCCCCACATCCCTGGTATTTTATCAGCAACATATTACTTTAGTTTATTTGCTGGTAAACGAGCCTCTTTGCACACTCACTGGAAAGAGAGGAAATGCTTTAGGTTGTCTTAAGCTAACAGCTTCACACAGGGAGTTTGTCTGATTCCTATCCAACCATGACCTCTAACTGACAAGAAGGTCCTGTATAATGGGATCATTTAGGATGAGAGGTGAGGGAGAGGAGGCGTAACCACAGAGGAAAGTGGGGCTTCTAAAAAGGAGGCAGTTCTTTCCAAGGTGTAAAGATGGTGAGTTAAATATGCGCCAGACGATACTGAAAAATAGAAAATGACTAATCCACAGTTTCTGTCCTCAAGAACAAGGGCAGGCTGGAAATATGCAGACTGGTATTCTTTTAGCCATTTAAACAAAATGAATGAATGAGGATCTCGAGACAGGACCAGAGCATTGGGATGGTGTTAGGGACTCAAGGTTGATTGAGTTGGTGGAGTTGGACCAAAGGGCAAGTCGGGTTGGACTTAGGCAAGAATATCCTGATCTGATCACAGATGTGACTCGAAGGTTTTCCCTCTGTGTAGTTATTGTGCCTCCACTGATCACCGGAACTCCAACTGAAAGCTTCCAGGCCAGGTATCAGGACTGGCTGAATCTGATGATTCTATCCATTTTGTGTCATCTGGGAAGCATGCAATTGTTCTTTCTCCAAGGCACTTTTCAAAGGCTTTTCTTCTTATCCCCTCCCTCCATCTCCACTGGACATAAGCCAATGTCTGCTCTTTTTCACCACATTCACCTGGACCCATGTGAACGAATTCCCTGAAACATTGAAACTTTGGGCAAGTGGGCGGGTTCTGAGACCTGTGTGTTTTGTAGCCCAGTGAATGGAATGCACAGGAGCCTATTGCCACAGCACGTTGACAGAACCGACCTGCCTTGCAGAGGTGCAGAGATTTCCAGAGGACTGGCCTAGCTTAAACACCAGCAACATCTGCAAGACAAGAGCCCCTGGACTTCTAGGCAAGGACTTGAGGTAACATAACAGTACTCCAGATCCAAGAACACAGATGCATGGATGTTTCTTGAGTCTGTGTTCTAAAGTCGATGGAAAAGACACAACTGTCATCCTTGAACACATCAGTGGAACCTCTGTGAGCTACATGTTCTACTGCATGATAGGAACTCGTCAAAGGGCCAGATTGATATCTTGCCAGGAAAAACCGTATTCTGAGAAGCAGAGTTTTGTGTAATTTGGTTATTGTCAAATTTGTCTTCTGCCTCCTTGTCATTTTTTAAAAATCACATGGTCATCTTGTTTTTGTCTTTCCTCTTTTCAGAAGTGCGTTTGAGGTTTTGAATGCATTATTTTTCTTTGAATGTATCAACTCAATGTCGGAGAGAAAAATCTGGACTTTTATCTGGTGCCCCATTTTAGATATAAAGATAGTTATTCAATAGATAGTAAATTATTTCTCCTAAGAGATATTTCCTTTTGTTTCTGTACAATAATATGTATGAACTCAGTTACTAGGAGATTGTATTGTGACATTATCAACCTTTATTGCTATTTAAAAATGATAGTTTGTAGAACCGAGGATTTCCATTGATGTGAAGCACAATTTAATGAATAAGTTAACATATTAAACTGTTGTGATGTCAAGAACAATTGTATTCCCTTGTGTTTTTGTCAGAGACATTTTTGCAAAATGAGAAAAGTTGGTTAAACACTTTAAGGGATTTATGGAAATTGAATCTGCAGGATCAGCTTTGTCAAACTCTGAAAATCCATGCTTTGGATACAAATGTGGTTATTGGATGTGAAACTTTAAAAGTCATACAAGACAAAGAAAATATGGATTGAAACAATTTAGAGCCTCTGAGGCTAGGGAGGATTTCATAGACTCTCAAACACATAAGCTTCTAAAACCATGATTCTCAGTGACTCTCTCCCTTACCGCCCACCCCCAACACATTGAAATCTGCTGTGAAATGTGGAAAAGCCTCCTGGAGATGAAGGGATGAGCAAAAGATTTGAGAAAGAGTAGCGGGAGAGAAACAGGGATTGGAGCAAAGGATCTGGGAATTCAATCCAAAGGAAAGAAAGAAAGGAGCAGGGGGGAGGGAAGAGAAAGAGAGAACAGAAGAAAATTACAATAACAAACATTAATATGGGACTCCACAATTTTAAGGTGCCTCAATGTGGATTGTTTAAAATTAACTAGTTCCTATAATATAAGCAAAGATTAGTCTAGTGGAGAAAAAGTTTCATTCATTCAAAAGTCTCTGAACGATATAATTTATCATTTCATTTTTGTTCTGTGGAAGTGAGAATTGTGGATTCCTTCCATGCTTACGAGTAAGATGCATAACCTTAGAAATGTCATTTGACTATGTCCCTCTGTCTAGCGGAAATCATATGCAGAAGGAACCTGACTTTAAAACAACTGAAGTGTCCATAGGAAAGGCTCAAAAAGACGGTGAAAGTTAAACACACACAGACACATGGCAAGCATGTATGTACACACACACACACACACACACACACACACACACACACACACACACACACACACACAGAGTGAACAGCTTGTGGGTTTTTGTCTTCCGAAAAAAAACTCAGGTAAGAGAAGGACCTAGGAATCCTAAGGTTTACTTCTTTTCCCTATTCACCTTGAAAACTGTTGAAAATACGATTGAAAAACCGTTAAAAAATATTATTAAAAATCACCTCTCAGTATCATACTGTTTTATTCTCACATATCAGTTTTCATATCAAGTATAAATTTGCAAATTAATGGACTATAAAATATTCTAACATAGTTATTTATTTTATAAACCATGTTAATATTTTACAATTGCAAAGTAACACATGACCTTAGATCACTTAAAAAATACAAGATACTTAAAATTCCTTCATACAGAGCCAACCTCTGAGATTATTTTCATCCATTTTCTTCCATACTTGTATGCATTAGCAATTAGAGCAAAATTTTAAATAGCCAATATTTTAGGAAATTGGAATCATGCAATCTATGCAGTGGAAATAGACATATTAACATCTTAATAACCACCCTCTAAAAACATAATTTTTTTTTTTTTTTTTTTTTTTGAGTTGGAGTCTCACTCTATTGCCCAGACTGGAGTGCAGTGGCCGCTCCCGGCCACTGCAGCCTCGAACTGCTGGGCTCTGGTGATCCTTCTGCCTCAGCCTTCCAAGTAGCTGGAACTACAGGCGTGCACTACCACACCCGGCTAATGTTTTTGATTTATTGTAGAGATGAGGGCTCGCCAAGTTGCCCAGGTGCGTCTCGAAGCCTCGGGCTTAGGCAATGCACTCACCTCAGCCTCCCAAAACGCAAGATTACAGGCTGAGCCACCGAGCCCAGTTTAAAAACATAATTCTAATAGCTGCATGTAATTTTACCATTTCCAAATGTTTGGTCATTCTGGTAATTCTCAGTTCATATATATATTTATATGTATTCATAAATAATAAATTTCGTGGAAGACAGAGTCTGTGAATGTGATGCATGTGTGTGGAAAAGTGAGTAGGATCACACCTGTGGGGAATCAAAGGGGACAGAAGGAGAAAGTGAACCGGGATGCTTTGCAACAAGGTCCTCAGGGTGCTTTGGAACTGAGATGATTCTTCAGCATTGTCACTAGTCAAAAACCCTGGCCTCTACCTTCCCAACAGCATCGTTATTTGTGGCCCGGCCCCAAGTGGCAACAAGACCTTTGGGGGAAGTGCCTCTCTTACTAAGATGGTCCTTGAGAGAGACTCAGCTGAGAGCCATCAGTCAGCAGCCAATTCTCCCAGCATCTTGAAGAATGAGCGCTTCAGTCCCAGACCAGGTGGGAGTAGTTCCAGAGAGATTCATAAAATTTTCTTTGATTAGATGGTTGACTTATTCTTATTTTTTTTCACAATTAAGGTAGTTGCATTTATGTAATTTTGACATTCTTGAATATATATTTTTTCTTTCTGGATTGTTGGGAAGATATAACCAAGCAGTCCACTGGCCTATCTCCAAAAGATCTTCAAGGATATTTACATAGATGCTACTTATACACATCTGTTGATTTCAGTTCATATATGTGTGTGTGTGTGTGTACATATATGAATTGAAAATGACTAAGATGACCAAATATTTGGAAATGGTAAAATTGCATGCAGCTAAATTATGTTTTCAAAGGATGGTTATTAAGATGTTAATATATCTACTTCCACTGCATAGATTGTAAGATTCCAATTTCTAAAATATTGGTTATTTAAAATTTTGCTCTAATTGCTAATGCATACAAATATGGAAGAAAATAGATCACAATAATTTCAGAGGTTGACTCCATACGAGTGGAGTTTTAAGCACCTTGTATTTTCTTTTTTTTTTAATTATAAAGATGTGGAGTACAACTCAGGGTTAGGTATACAACATTGATTATGCAGGTAATACCTTGTTGATGAGGTATGCCCCTCTCTATTTTCTAAGTTATCTAAGATCGTGTATTACTTTTTAACTGTAGAATGTTAACATGGTTTATAAAATAAATTAATAGAATGTAGACTTGCCAAAGTACCCCAAATTCTAGCCTTCATAACCTTCTGACTTTCTTCTGTGCTCTAGCACCTGGATATTTGTCTTCCTCTCTTTTGAGCTCAGCTGTGTTTTATAAAGTTATTTGGGCACATTTCTACTTATTTATAACTGAAGGAGAAATCTGCGTTAGGTAGGTTGGTCAGCTTACCAGAAATGAGTGTGCTCTTAAATTTAAAAATTTCTATCAAGTCTGTGTTTCTATTGCTTTTCCATTTTTTGGCTCTTCATCAATTTTTTCATTTTTAATCTCTAGATTTTCTCAATCAACGTTCACTCCTTTCCTATTTGGGGGGATTTTTCTGTTTGCTCATCTTGTTCATAAAGCTTCCATCCATATTAATTCCTTTTGATATTATTTTGTTTTCTATTTATGTTTATAATTTATATACATATTACTTTATCTTTAAAAAAATTTTTTTTTATTTTAAAAATGTGGGGTGCAATTCAGGGTTAGGTACACAAATGTTCATTATGCAGGCACCCTTGTTGATGAGATGTGCTTCTCCCTCCCCAGGCAGTTTCTGGCTACTGCCAATCTCTTTCTTACAGTGTTATGGCAAATGTGCAGGGTTCACTTATAAATGATAGTTTTTTTATCTTTTCTTTTAAATCTCATCAATTTCATCTATTAATGCTTAACTTTTCATTTTTATACTCACTTTTCAATCAATTTATTTCAATTTCTCCTTGTTTGTAGCTGTTGCTCTCCTTTATTTTGAGACAAACTTGTTTTATTGTTTTATTTTTAATAAATATGTTGTATGCAGATAATTTTGCCTATGCAATTTTTACTTTTTAAACTTTATGGAAGTTCGTGTGATCAGTTCTTAGAAAAGGTCATGGATACCTGTAAAGAATATGTATTGCCTGATTAAATTATTTACTGGGGTGCCAAAAAATGTATACACATTTTAAGAGCTGCTATCTATGTAACACTTTTCGAAGTACTGTTCAGAAGTGTCTGGATGCTGATGGTAACCACTTTGAGCACCTCTTGTAATTGCAGAAGTCAAAGGTGACTTGTACTCATTCTTTGTTATTAGTACAAATTTTTGCTTTCTTAAAATGTGCATACAATTTTTTGGCACCCTCCATATGTATAATATGGATATATCTAATATAAATATATATAAAGTATAAATACTAATTTATATTATATATATCCCGTATATAATCATTTAAACCCTATATGCATGCTTATACACACACATGCATAAAAGCACATTTACTTTATTAGAGACAGAGCATGTACAAAAATCTCCAACTATAATTGTGATTGTATCAATTCATAACAATTTTTTAGCATATATATTTTGGTGTTTTGCTATTTAGTGTTCAATACTTCCATATTCTTCATTGATGAGGTTACCATTCTCAATTTAAAAATGACCTTTCTGTATAATTTAATACATTTTGCTTTAAATTCTTCTCTCATTTTAGTGTTATTTTTGACATTTTGTAATGTATGATTAATAGATAGTCTAATTTTGCTTCACATAATCTAAATCTTTGTCTTTTTCTTCAAGAATTATCATAATTTATAGATCGCTGCCTTTTATTGTTTCCTTGATTTATGATTTCTACTGTTTATGCTTCTTTTATGTTTTATTTTCTCTCATCATAGGCTATAATTTCTTTGTAATCAGTGTTAGGAATGTAACCACATTTATCTGACTTTATGTAATTTGAAGGTGTTCACATTTATATGCTTCCTCTTCCTACTTCCAATTGTTTGTTTTAATTATCTGGAGGTAACAACTCTGGATTAAACATAAGCTGGGACTGTAGATTCATGTTGTTGTTACTGCTATTCTATCACTATAATCAGCACTGTGACTATATCAAAAGGAGGTCAGATGGTAAAGATTCTGCAAACTGAAATCTCTCATTCTGATCTCAAAATACCGAGCTACTTCCAGAGTCAAGTCTTCGCAGTTCTGAGTAATGCTCGCATGTATCTGATCATTTAAATTATTCAAATAGTTGTTGCAAGTAAAATAAGAAGACATGAAGATAAAGAGGAAATTAGGACCTCGCAAATTAGTGTTTAAAAGCCGTAGGGACAGCTTGCTTTCACAATGTCATCAGTTCCTGTGAATAATGTTTGTTCAGTGAGGAAAAAAAAAAGGAATGAAATTTTTATCAGAATCATAGAAATGCAACTGTTTTCAAATTTAATTTATGACTAGCTAAACCCATCATAATGTACACAAAGGAGGGAAGGAAGGAGGTGACCTTGTATGGTAGCATAATTTTTTTCTTAATTTAAAAATATAATTTTTAAGTATTTCCATGTAAGAACACTGGCAATTTTAATATTAGGGTAACAGTTACTGAATAAATATAACAATTTTTTTTTTCTGGAAAAGAAAGATAGTGCCTTCACAAATCCATGGTGCTCACTTTATCTGGGGCACAGCCAGGTGCTAATGTTCGCCCCTGCTTGTCTCCAAACCTACAGGAGTTAGACTACAAGAAGTCATTAAATCCTTGCAAATCAGGGCATCACTCCCAGGAGCCCTACCAGGAAGCCTGCCAGTTAAGTTTTAAGCAGAAGCATGTATATTACTGTTCTTCTAAGAAGCCACCGCTGATAGTATTCACATGTGCAGTTGCAAGTCACAGCTAGTAATCCCCACCACCCACATCCTACCTTCCACGTGATGGTAGAAGCAGAAACACAATGTTTTAATCTAGTCACCACCCAAAAGTCATGACCTCTGCTAATGTCCTCATTTTCTTTGCTGTCTAGGAGAGAAGATCCTCCCTAGGTGAGATTCTGAAATTTAGAAAAGGCATACAGAACATTCAACATCACGTCATGATGTTGCACATCTCGGTGTTATTAATGACCAGTTTGACAAAAAGTCATAGCTTTCATTAATTTTCAATAATCACAAAACTCAGATTACCAAGATTTCTTCCCCCCTAAAAATTTCCACGACCTGGCAGCGTGTCAGAAGAGACTCTATAACATCTTCACTACCTTCTAGATGTATAATCCAGAATTATAACAACTTAGGTCTTTTCACTGTCTCATTCCTTCCTATCTTTTTATGGATGCCTTTTTCTTTCCATTCTAAAAAATTCACTAAGGATTGCCAGGCACAATAATACTTGACACTGAAGCTAAAAGAATAATGTTCTTATAGACCAAAACACTTTAATGTTTTTAGTAATCCCTTTAGCACTCACAAACCAAGTGGCAGGTATTTTAGAAGACTCTTACCTTGGCCCCCACAATAACCTTAAGGAAACTCATCCTCAACCTTCTGAACCTGCACATCCCATTTTTCTTGTCCCCTGTTGCACATAATTTATTCTGGATCGGCACTTGGCTCTATACTCGTCTGAGCTCTCAACCTGGAGAGCCTTCCCTTGTCTTGTGCCATGACCCACAGCCACAGAAATAAGTCTGGGTTTCTGATGGCCTGGAATTGAATGCCAGAGGCATCCTTGGCCCTCTTTGATCCTGTACTTATCTTAAAGTTTGAGGATGACTTCTGCCTGGTCACCATTGTTCAATAGCACAGATCCCGGCACATAGTAGATACTCAGTATAGATTGGATAAATGAATTCGTAGGTGAAAGAATCAATAAGAGAATAAATCCATCATGTCCTTTCAGGTGAGCTAAACAAATCTCATAGTGTTCACAATGAACTATATTCTGATGAGTCCCAAATAAACAGTACTATCTAGATTCCTATTTTTAGTGAACTAGTGAACACCTGCACCTAAATGTCTTCCATTCATCCCCTCAATTCAATTTAATTTATGCCAAATTAAACAAATTATCTGTTCTTTTACTCTGAAAAGTCTGTTCTTTCTTCTGTAATCCCTTGATCCCCCCCAATTGAGTCATGACTTGTAAAACTCATGGGATAACCCAAGGTAGAAACCCTAGTCACCCTAAGTCCTCTTACCCATCCTCATGACACAGTTTCCATCTCCTACTCTTCGTTCTCACAACCACCAGCCTAGTTTAGAATTTGGTCCTGTTTCATCCTGTTTGCCAATAGATACTTTATTTATACCTATTTTAATCTTCACAGAAACACCAAGAGGCCTTATAATTGTTTTTCCTAATTAGGAAATTGAGTATTAAAGTAAAATAACCACCTAATGGCTCCATAGTTGATAAGTATTGGAATTAGGATTTGCTAGAATTTGAAGTCAGTTTTGATTCAACCTAAAGCCCAAGTTCTATTATGGAATAATTGTTCTCCCAGCCTCTAAAACATTTCTTTTTGGTCCAATTTCACCCTTTCAAAGACCTGGCCATGTCACTTCCCTTCTTAACCTTCTTAATGGTGACCATTGTCCTTAGGATCAAGTAAACATTCTGTAGCATGGCACTTAGGACATATCAATCCATAGCCCTTTCTCCTATTCCATGCCATCTTGCTCTCTGCTAAATCTGTCCTATATTCTAGTTATACAGAATGTCAGGAGAATTCTGGGTCTAGGGAAAAATGCCTAAGGTGAGTGAGGATGGATTGATTAAGACGATAAAGGAAGAAGTTAAAGAACAGCAGAGACTTGGGTAACACTTGGGGTGGAGGGTCTCTAATTGCAAAAGAACCATTTCAGTTGAGCAGACAACTATTTTTATGTCTCCAATGCAGGAACGAGAGCAGAGAGGAGGATGGAATATTGAAAGAGAATTCTTTGGCGAGCTATATACTCTCTAGAATTATAGTTGTGAATAGTCCAATCTGATATTCAGATATCATCACAAAAATGAAGTCATATGCTATAGGCAGGAGACCCAAATTATAAGGACATTTCTGACTCTTCTGTTAAAAAAGTTTTTGTGTGCCTGTCTTTGGTTACAACAAGGAGGGACCCACTGAGAAAATCTTGTCCTACTTTTACTTCTTAACCAGTCTTTGGAGAGAGAACCTAAGTACATATTGTTGACTTTGAAAAAAAAAACAAACCTTCCAAAACTACTGAGGTTGGTAACAAACAAGAAGGGATATAATTAAGTTTAGTATAATTGTAATATTTTCATATTAAATTCTGTGAGCACAGGTAATCCTAACCTAACATTTGGTCAACCAGATGTTTTTATTTCCCACAGAAACAACTCTCCTTGGATTCATTTGCCTGAATGAATGGGAACTTATCATTTTAGCTTGAGTTTGACTTTTTAGTTTGTTTTCTGACTTTAGGACTCACTATCTTGTTAGCATGTGGTTCCTGGACTGTCTATGGATTTCTCTGATGAAAGCCTCAAGGTAAATTGGTTCACTTTACCTCCTGAGATGGTAATTTAGATAGCCAAGAAGAATCAGACTCCTCAACACTCTCATTGGCCTTTCATGATCAAATCTTCACGTAAACAATGAGAAGTGGGTAACAGTAGTGGATTAACTCCTTGCTGGCAAAAACAAATCCATTCTAGACTGAGGCCTGGCTTTTAGCTCAGCTCTACCATCACCTCCCAAGGTGTCCATCAGGAGGTATCCCCACATTTTCAGGACCAACAGCAAACATTTGGGTCAAGGCCCTGGCCTGCTGCCCATGCTACTCCTCTTTCCACCCTCACTCCATCCTACACTCCATAGGGAATGGTCTCAAGTCAGCAGATACCTCAGGCCAAAGGTTCAAGCTGTGGCCAACCCTCCCCTAAAAAACTCACCCCTTGAATGGATTTCCTCCCTCCACCGCCCAGGCCATAATATATCTTAGGAAGAATTACTGCAGGTTCTGGATGCTGTGGAGGGTTGTCTGGGGTAGAGAATTCTGGGATTCTGGGTACCTAGAATATGAAGTACAAGAGGAAGTTCACAGGCTTCAGTGGACACATCTGTCCTGGCGCCACAGAATCCTTTCCATGAGGAGGTACACAGCTGAAGGCAGACCAAGAAGTCCTGGTTGTTGGGGGTCTCAGGTCTGTTCTGCCAACAGGGGTGCATGCTCAGCCCCTCTGGGTCTTCATGCTGGTAGGAACTGACAGTGTGGCTGGCCCAAAACTGGTGGGCAAGTGCCAGTGAAAGAGACTGCTTGAGGATGTGGGAGACGTAGGTTGCCTAGTTGTAACAATTTCCCTAACCAACCATAGGAGGTGCCTGGAATTTACCCAAAAAAGATGAACTCCTTTGGGTATTCAAATGTGGGGAATCCCTAAGGATCCCATTAAAATAATAACGCTCAGACCTCTGTCCTTCTCATCTCTATATCCAGGCTCTGAAAATGTGATCTGTAAGTATAGACTAGGTAAATGTAATTGAATAAAAATTTCCCAGATCAAGTTGTGTCTTTTAGTCTCCTCAGCTAACATCAGAACAGATGCTTTTGCCCCATGAGAGTTGGCTAGGTGAGAAAGAGGTGCCAGATTGGAGGGAGGGGTGTGTATACCCTTGGGGGAATGGGCTACTGCTACAGATTTTGTTGCATACCTATCTAGAATAAATCAGCCTTTTCTTTTTTCTTTTTTTTAATTATAAAGATGTGGGGTACAAGTCAGGGTTAGGTATACAAACATTGATTGTAATTACCCTTGTTGATGAGGTATGCCCTGCCCTCCCCTAGCAATTTCCCTCAACTGTCAATCCCACCCCCCCTCCCCTGACAGTTTCCCATTACTGTCAAATGCTTTCTTATAGCATTATAATTGTTCAAGGTCCGCTTATGACTGAGAACATATGGTACTATGTTATTTGTTTCTGTGACAGATCACTGAGTATGATCGACTCCAAATCCATCGAAGTTGCTGCAAAGTCCGTATATTTGTCCTTCTTTATGGCTGCATAATATTCCACTGTGTATATGTACCTCATTTTCTTTATCTGCCGATTTCTGAAAGAACTAGAAATTGACCTTATATGACCCAGCAATTCCCCTATTGGGAATATACCTGAAGAAACTCAAATCATTCTACAAAAAAGATATCTGCACACATATGTTTGTTGCAGCTTTATTCACAATACCAAAAACATGGAACCAACCGTGTTGCCCCTTGCAGCTGGACTGGATAAAAATCAGCCTTTTCTAAGCCTCTGGATAGTGGGCAGGTGGCTTTGGCAAAGCGGGAGGAGACAGCTCGCAGGGTGGCACTTCACCTGCATAATCACCTGGGCTGTCAGAGGCATGACCCTCTCAAAGTGGCCAGCCTGTTTCTTTTGTGCCTTCCAGACACTTGGAAAGCAAGTCAGAGCTCAGCATAAGTCATTAGTTATTTTCAGGGATGTGGAAACTTCTACTCACGCTGCTCCCACCATGAAGTCTCTGCTTTTGCTTCAGTTCTAGTCATCATATTTCACAGTAAGTTTAATGCAGAACCTGCCTCAAATCCTCCTGGCAGTAGGTGGAGTATGAAGTCTAAATAGATGAGTAAACATAGGGTGTTTATTTGTATTGAATAGGCTGAAAGAAAGGGAACGAGAGGCTTTGGATGATTACTTTTTGGTTTTTGTAAACAAACATGTTTTATTGGATGAAGATGCAAAAGTGCACAGTAAAAATAAATGGGGGCATTATGTGACCCATCCTAGGATAGCTTCAGTCCTAGAATTCAGGCATCAGGCACTTTATTTGAGGTCCCTGATGATCTGTTGTCACCCTAGAAATGCTACATCTGCTGTTCTTAGGGGAAAATACTACCCTTTGTTGTAATAAAGTTGCTTGTGACTTATTTGAGATTTCTTTAAATTTTAGATTCAGGAGGTACAGATGTGTATTAGTTACATGGACATATTGTGTAGTGGCATGGATTGAGACTCAGGTGGCCCATTCCCCATCAGTGAATGAACATTTTGCCCCATAGGTAGTTTCTGAATCCTAACCTCCCTCTCCTCTCCGCCCTTATTGGTGTCCCCAGAATCTATTTTCTTCCATCTTTATGACTGCTTAGCTCTCACATATGAGTGAGACCATGTGGTGTTTGGTTTTCTGTATCTGAGTCAGTTTACTTAGGACAATAATCTCCAGCTCCATCTATGTTGCTCCAAAGGACATGATTTCATTCATTTTTATGGCTGTGTAGTGTTCCATGGTGTATATATACCACATTTTCATTATCTACTGATCAGTTGATGGGCAATTAGGTTGATTCCACATCTTTGCAATTGTGAATTATGCTGCAATGAACATGTGGGTGCAAGTGTCTTTTTTATATAATGACCTTTGTTCCTTAATAGCAGGATTGCTGGATCAAATGGTAGATCTACTTTTAGTTCTTTGAGGAATCCTAGAAAAGAAACTAAGAAAAACTCTTCCTGAAATTTGTCTAGGCAAATAATGTATGGCTAAAACCCCGAAAGCAACTGCAACTAAAATTAAAAAGTGGGACTTAAACTAAAAAACTTCTGCAAAGCAAAATAAATAATCAACAGCGCAAACAGGCAACCTACAGAATGGGAGAAGATATTTGCAAACTATATATCTGACAAAGGACTAATATCCAGAATCTACAAAGATCTCAAACAAATCAGCAAGAAAAAAAGCAAATAACACCATTAAAAAGTGGGCAAACGACATGAACAGACATCTCTCAAAAGAAGATATGCAAATGGCCAACAAACATATGAAAATATGTTCAGTATCACTCATCATCAGTGAAATGCAAATTAAAACCACACTGAGACACCACCTTACAATAGTCAGAATGACCATTATTTAAAAAAAAAAAAATAGATGCTGGCATAGATATAGTGAAAGGGAACAATTACACACTCTTGGTAGGAGTGTAAGTCAGTGCAACCTCAATGGAAAGTTATTTGATTCTCTTTTCAGCACACACACACACACACACACACACACACACACACACGACATTTTAATGCATTCCTGTTGAAGACCATAAATCTTTGCACGCACATTTGAACCATCCTGATACCTGGAACTGTGGCTTACAGTCTGTGGAAAGAGACCAGAGGTAGGAGCACAACTCATCTAGCCTCTTTTATGCGAATATTTTAACTTATGGTCCAGGTCTAAACACATTGTTGATGGCCAAGTTCAAACATCACCCTTTAAGTAGTCTCCAGAGCAAACACTATGGTGACTATCCTTCTTTTATTTCTACTCTCAACATAGGACAAGAAATGGGATCTGCAATCCTCCCTCTATATCTGCAATCACTTTCCAGACTGAATAGATTGCTACCAGATGTCACTCATTTTTTCAGGACCAAGTAGCTGAAGCAAAAAACAGTGGGATCAATGGTAGACCGTGTAACTGTTCACTGATGTCCCTGCACCTTCTTCTGGGAGGGTTATAGGTTAATCTTCCCTGCCCCATTGGACTCAGGCAGAGTCAATGAAATGTGACTAGAGTGAAATATGGCACTTCCAGTTCGATGTTTTATGAGCAAGCGTGTGCTTGGGCATGCTTGAATTTCCTCTGCCCAGCTGCCGGCAATGCTCTAAGGAGTGACTATTCCACCGGCCTGGCTCTCTGAGTGAGATGATTAGAGGGGGGTGACTTAGTGAAGACAGCCCAACTGACCTGTATGAGACATGCAGCGTGAAGCAGGAGTAAACCTCTGTTGCTTTAAGCCACTGAGATTTCCACAACCTTTTTTGAATGATACAGAGTCAAATATTAGTTATTTCTTGAAGAAAGAAAAGTACATTCCAGCTTGTCTCAGAATACTTGTCTTCTAGTTCTGTCTCTTTCTTCCCAGAAGTGAGTTGTTAGCCAAGTTATTTAAACTTTGAGAGTCCTCTTTCCAGCCTATCCATCTAACAGGGTCCTTGAACAAAATGAGACGAGATGTTTCTGCTTTACAAATATAGGTTTTAACACTAATGACAGTTTATGCACATCCAAGAGCCAGAATTAGGGTTCTCTAGGGACAGAGTTCTTCAAGGACTTCCCCCTTTCCCTCCCTTCTTATAGGCAGTAGAGGAGAAAAGTGATGTCCAACCTAGATGTGACATCTGAGAATCGCTGATGATAATGATAGGATAAAGATGACAAAGAAAGGGAAGGAATGGCTTGGGTCCTTAGGGGGATGGGCCTGAGAAGAAATAACACCAAATGCCCAAGAAAGGCTTTCAGGACATTTACAGTGGAACGTTGGGTGGAGGCAACCATCATGGTTAATGACTACTAGTCATGAGGGGCAGGTGGCATGAGAGATGGCGGAGAGGAATAAAATCTATCAGGACAGGTATATTGGGGCACAAGGAGATAGAAAGTTGCCAGTTTTAACAATATGTGAATACACACACATACACACACACAAACACACACACACACACACACACACACACACACGCTCATACAGCCTTTGATGAGGTCATTGCCATTTTCTTTATGTTTTTCAGTGAGAAACCAGAGGCTCTCAGATGTGGAGGAACCAGGATCCAAATACAGATCTGTGTGACTTCAAAGCCTCTGTCTCTCCGGCCAGTCACCCTCCTGTCCTTCTGAGGACTATTTTGAGTGGCATTTCCCATCACTTGTGGACCTGGAAGTGCCGGTGGCATATTCCATTAAAGCTCGTGCCCTCTCTCCTTCCCTCCCAAATTAGGTGGTTAAATTTTCTCTTCACATAAGGCCTTTGGCAGCTTCCACTGCCTGCGGGGCCTAATTGAGCAGGAGTCTCCTGGGGGATCCGCTCTGCTATTTCCTGATGAGCAAGGGGAGAAGGGAGCGGGAGAATGCGACCATTCTCATTAATGAGGGACCCCCATTTGTCATTTCTCTTATCGCATCATCACTATTTTAATTAACTATCTTTGCCATTGGACCCACAAGTAATTGTTCTCTGCATTGTTCAAACCACTAGGATGGATACTTTTCAAGGTGCAGGCTTTCCCCTCCATCAGACATCGCTAATTAAAGCATGAGAAGCTTTAACTCTCTCTGCAGAAGGCCTACGCGTCAGGTAGGATGTGACCCTCATTAGCACAGGGAAGATTACAAGCCCTGCTATTATTATCCAGGCCCCAGTACCCCTTTGGAAAGTCACCACTTGCTAAGAGGGAGTGTTGATCTGATGTAGATGTTTGACCTATAGAGCAAAGGTAAAAGATAATTTTTTATTCCAGCAATGGGATGAGATAGCATTTGCCTTCCTACGTGGAGGGTAGTTTTCTAGTTAAGCAGCAGGAAAAAAGCAAAGGAAAAAACACTCCAAAGTGTGACTGTGAAAAAGGTTGCATGAAAAGGAGTCCAGTAAAGAGTTGCTACTTGCAACTCAGGATCGTGGAGATAAAGACTCTCCTGGGACTAGTTCTAGAAAAAAAGCTATACTGGTACAAGTTCAAGTTCACATAAATGCTGGCTCTATGGAGATAAGCATGACAGAACGAAAAGCAAAGTATATATATACATATATATATATTAATATATAGTATATATTTGTATTTATAAAATAAATTTATAAATGATATTTATATTTATTTATATATTATTTTTATATATTTTTATATAAATATATATTTATATTTATATTTATAAATTATATATGTATATTTAACTCTCCAGCTATAATAGTGTTAAAGTCAACATCTTTTTTTAGTTTACTTAGTAGTTGCTTTACAAACACTGGTGCTTCTGTGTTGGGTGTATATATGTTTTGGATAGATATTTCTTGTTGGTGGAAGGAAACTTTTATCAATCCAAACTTATATATATTATAATATATATAAAAGTGTTTTTCATATATTATAATATAATAATATATATAACTTCATAAAGTGTGATGTAGAAATGGTCTCATAAAACTGCTTTCAGATCCAGGCAATGAAAGGAAAAATAGCCATGGCTAAAACAAGCAATCCAAGTGGAACTAATGACTGATTATGGTTCCAACTTTCTGAAGCATAGTATGGCCCAACCGTTTTCTGAGGTGTTTATCATCAATCTGTCTGTGAGGCAGGTTCTTTTAATCCTTCTGTGACTGGTTTGTCTTAGACCAGTTGTGGGAATGTCTCTGATTTATTTCAGGCACCCTATTTCTTCATAGCTACTCTTCCTTCTGAGAGACTGACTATACAAGCAGAGAGTCGCTAGACAAATATCAAAATAGAAATCTGACCTACAACCTGCAGCAACCCATCCAGGAAACCAACCCATTCTCTATGCCAATCAGGCTGGGATTCCAACCTACATCGATCCAGGAAGCTAAAAACAAGAAACCCTGTAATGATCAGCTTCGAATAGCCAGGACTTGATTAATAGTAGGCAGCTACCCTAATGTTTGTTTCTGCTTCTGACTTAGGACCAACCAGAAAAAACTAAATATGACCCCCAGTCAATCAAATAGGCTGCCCTTTTCCTAGGTAGCCCCCTCTGTCTTCCCCGGGCTAACAGGATCTGGACCCACCTGAGGGTGTCCCTTTCATCCACTATAAAGCTTTCTCACTCCCCTGCCTGCCTTTGAACATCTGCCAGACACAAGGGATGGTGGTTGACTCCCTTGCTAAAGCAAGCTCCAACTAATAGCCTTTTCTTATCTGTGGGCATTGTTTATTTCCTTATTTTCCTTCTTATCCTCTCCCCCAGTGCTTTCTGGTGTCTTTTTTTTTTCTTGTCTCCCATGTCAGGGTCACCTGTTTAATAACTTCCCATGTCCATTAATGTAAGATTCTTCATTTCTTTTCCTCCAAAATTGTCCCAGGTTATCCTATGTCAATTGGTGCATCAGTTATCTGTCGTGAAAGAAATTATCCCAAATCTTAGCAACTGAATACAATATTCATTTATTACCTTACGGTTTCTGTGAGTTAGGAATCGGGGCACAACTCAGTTGGGTGCTACTGTCCCCAATTTCGCTCAAGGCTGCAATCAAACTCTGTCCAGGGCTATAGTCATCTCAAGGCTCAACAGGGGCAGGACCTGGTTCTAAGCTCACTCAGTGGTTGTCAGTGGGCTTCATTTCCTGGTGGCTGTTGGACTCAGGGCCTCAGTTTCTCCTGGGCTATTGGCCAGAAGTCACCTCTGGTCCCTTGATGCATGCGTTTCTCCACAGGACAGCTTGCAGCATGACATCTGGCTTCACCAAAGTGGACATTCAAGTGAGAAAGTGTCAACCAGGTGGAAGTCACAGGCTTTTATGATCTAATTTCAGAGGTGACATCTTATTACTTTGGCCATATTCTGTTCATTAGAAGCTGGTCATTAAATTTAGGCAACAATCAAGGGGAGAGTATTACACAAAAGCATTACGCCTGAGGGGTGGGATCATTGGGAACTGTTTTAGAAGACCAACTACCTCAATCACCCAAGGAGTACCTGGCCTGCTCTCTCCCAGAGCCTGTCTGTGTTTTTCTGTGTGCACAAAACTCCCCCTTATTCTTGAGCTGGTCCCTCCTACTCTTAACTCCCAAAATTTATCAGCAAAAATCTTCTTTTTTTCCCTTTAGTAAACATCAAAGGTCTTTATTTTTTTTTCTAATTATTTTAGATCTACTTACTCACTTTCCCCTTATGATAAATAGATAGAGTAACCGTTATTCTGTATAGTCTCCAAGGAAGTTATGTTGCTTGAGGCCACTGACAACAGTGCCAGAACTTGGGTTCCTGTTTCTTTCTTCAGTGAACTCCAATCACCAAACACATTGCAGTTCTGCCAGGAATCCTGCTTTATGCTATTGGAAGGATCATAAGCATCAATAGATCCTAAAGCTGATGGTTGTTTTAAGGTTGACAACATTAATGACGTCTCCTCTTTCTGAGCTAGAACGACTTTGATTCTTCTAATTGTACTAAGAAGGGAATTTCAATATTTGGATATGACATACAGTTTTCAGCTCTCAAACATGGGTAACATTTTTGAATACACTAAACCTATCAGGACTCCTGAGCTGGTGTGGCTAAATGACAGGGTGGACACAAAGGGATTTTGCCTCCAGCCAACAATCATGCCTGTGAATAACAATGGGGAATTCTTTCCACAGGCTGAGGGGATACCCTGATCTTTTTTAATAACCTTCGCTGTGGGCAGAGATTGCTGCCCACAATGAAATCTATTAATAATCTCCCCATGCTTTAATCCTGTAAGGCTCATGGCAAATTTCCATTAGATGCTTCTTCCAATTCATTCGGGAAACAAGGGACAAATCTCTGTATGCAAATTAAGGAGACAAACTTCCTAAACAAAGGAACTTCAAAGAAAGAATTTGTATATATTATTCATTTGTCTTCAGTGCAAACCCATAAACACCGGATAAAAGGCATTGACTTTGGCCTACCTCAATCACAAAACCATTTATAATATTAATAACCTCTGATTCGATAAGCATAATGGGGGATATGCCATATGGCTCTGCTAGGGAGCTCCGAGGCCCATTTGGGGATTTTTCTGAGACTCCTCATAACATGCTTTAAAAATTCAAAGACAATTTATGAACATGTTTATCACACATATGGAGGCAAAGACAAAATTCACAGTAATGCGGTCTTCTTCTTTCAAGGAGGCTGGACAACTTCTTACATTCCACACCGTTGCCATCTACCCATACTCAATATTCATGTTTATTTCTGCTGAACTATCTTATATCCAAGCATTTCCTAAGCTCTCCTGGTGCTCAAATTTGGAGATATGAGGTCTACAAATCGCAGAAATCATGACCCTTGGCAAAATCTAGAAACCTCATTTTAAAATGTGTATGTAAAACCCCAAATTACTAGCTGTCACTACAACTTCCTAGCTATGCCATACCTTCCAAGTGACAGAGTTAAATTGCTCATTCTTTTAATGAGTCCTCATCCAAAGATGACAGACATCTCAAGCTCAACAAGCCAAAGCCAGACTCGTCTTCTCTCCACCTGTGAATCTTACTCCCTCTCTTTCCATCATGTAATAATCACATCTAATACTTTAATTGGTCACCAAATTCTGCAGCCTTTTCTTGCAAACTTTTCTCACCATGATTCTTCCTTTGGAACTTTCAGACCCACCTTGGTCCACCTTCCTTATCTCTTTCCTGACTTGTTATAATAGCCTTCTACCTGACCTCCATCCCCTCCTCTGGAACCAGAGGGATTTCACAAAATCCTAGGTCAGGTAATGCCATTGCAACAGTTTCCAGAAGAAGGCCTGAGATCTTCAACATCACTCATTCTCTCATGTCCATGTGCAACCCTTTTAACAGATCCAAAAATACAAGAATTCTACCATTTTGCACCACCTCTGCTGCGTCCACCCTGATTCAAGCCACCATCATCTCACGCTTGGATCATTACTGCAGTCTCTTCTCTGTTCCCATATCATCTGCCCTTGGCCCCTATAGGATGTCCTCATCACAGCAGGCAGATGACACATTTTTAAACAAAAGTCAGATCATGTCACACCTCTACTTAAACCCTCCAAAAAGTGGTTTCACTTTTTACTCAGAATAAAAGCCCCACATCCATAAAATGAGCTAGGAAACCCACCACAACTGGATCCCCCTCCTTGCTGCCCATCACCTTGCTAATCTCCTCTCCCACCACTCTCCCTCAGTCCCACTTTGCTCCAGCCATACTGGCTTCCTCTCTGTTTCTCAGACACACCAGGTACATACCATGCTCAAGGGTTTTACACTGGCTCTTTCCTCTGTCTGAAACACTCTTCCCCCCGGGTAGCTCCCTCCCTTACCTTCTTCAGGACAAAGATCAAATACCTCCCCAGCATGGCCTTGTCCTGGCACAACCACCACCACAGGCATTCCCTGTTCCTCTCCTCTGTGTTATGTTTTTCTTGACCTCTATTGCCCTCTGACAGACCATAATTTTACTTGTCTTGTTGATTTTCTCACTCCAGAAAATGTAAACTCATGAGGAAAGGCATTTAAAAAAATTCGTTTGTAACTGATAAATCTCCAGAACTTAAAACACTGCCTGGCACCCAACACATACTCAATACTCATCTGTTGAACGAATGAATAAGATGTACAAAGACATTTAAAACCATTGAAAACAGATCAGTTCACACCCCTCATCAAATACTTTTCTTCTTCTCATACTTTATCATTTGCCTTTCTCCAAAGAGCTGTGACTAAAGTATATATATACATACACACATCTATTCACATATTCCTTTGTTTGTGTGATCCTGTTTTCTTTGTAATATGCCCCAGTGGAAAAGTCCTGTTCATTCTTTAACACTTAGCTCATAGGTCACCTCCATGCTGCAATTCTCCCCTCCTCCCAGCCTCTTTCTTTCAGCCAGAGATACTTACTTCCTAATCTTCCTCATCAGAAAGCTTTGTACAAAACTCTATTATAATATACCTAATGCCGTTATAGTCATTGTTTGACTATCTGTCTCTCCTGGCTTTGTCATCTTTGTGATTATTATAGTACCCAGCCAAAGGGCTAAAGACTCTCAATATAGTAGGTATACTGCAATATAGAAAGCTATAAACATTTATCGCATTCTTTATTACAATGAACAAGGGAGAAAAGGACTTTTGAGCTTGTTTCCTACACTCTGAGTATTTCCGACAGGCCCTAACACAATGATAGGCAAATAAATAATAAATTCCAGAGGCATTTGTGGAATAATTCATTAATCTGAGGTTTCCCAAATTCACCTGTTATAAACTGTTACCTGGAAATGTGTAAAAAATACAGATTCCTAGGATTCACTCCAGATGTACCAAATCATAATTTCCACGGAAGAATCTGGAAAAGCTATATTATTAATAATTGCCACAAGGGGAATATTATGACCAAGCAAGTTTGGGAAAACCCTGGATAAGTCCACCACAACCAATGCAGGAGCTTGAAGCATATATGAATTGACTTTTATTCTTTTATACATATTTACTTCAGGCTAAATACAGGTGAAAAGTTTTCAGTCTTGACTCCTTCCTTAAAAATTCTAGACCAAAGCTCTGAGCGGATTGGAGCTGAAACATAGAGGGCAAAGAACCACAGGGTTTCCTGAATACTTTCTCACAGATCCATGAGTTAACTTTCAGAGACATGTCTTCTGTTGGCCTCAGTTCACCCATCTGTAAAATGAATATGATGCCACCTCCTCACAAGGGTATTGGAAAGTTTAATTATATTTTGAATTTTTTTGCATCTGTCAAAGAGTAAAGACGTGTGAGGTCTAATTAAGAGCAATGAGTTAGTATTCCTGGGTTAGCATGCCGTTAATGTCAGGTCTGCATTTAAATTCATAGATTAAAGACCCACTTGGTTTTCATTTTAAATCGCTCCTATATCATCTTGTGCACTGGGGCCCTGCCACAGAGTCTCTCTTGGGCCAAGGTGGCGTTTCTCAGCCTACCATTTCTGGACTATATTGTAGGTCAGCACAGCACCAGCCCTTAGCCACGCTGGACTCCAATCTGCCCTCTGACACTAGAACAAGATCAGCCTTAGTTACCTCATTTACAAAAGAAGCAATATTTTTCCCAAAAGCTTATAGTGAGAAGGAGAGAATAGAAATGAAATAAATGGGAATTCTTTTTTTAAAGAGAAAAGAAATGTTAAGAGACCAAAAACCGAGTACTGAGAGGAAAAATGTTACTGACAAGCAAAGAACCCAAATGCATGACAGAGTTTAGGTTCCCAGGGATATAAGATTTGGGGGAGGAGACAGTGGGTAGGTCTTTTAAAGCCAAAAGACTCTGCAGTGTCTCTTTTCGTACCAGGAAATGAAACTCCCGAGTGTGCGATTATCTTGGCTCTTTGCTTGGGTAAACAGTGGACAGCCAGAAATGGTCAGGAATGTGGGGCTCCCACCTTGGGATCTGGGCATCCGTCTTGCCTCTACTGCACATGCGATGGGCTTGAGTTGGGTTTTATCTCCCAGATTCTAGATGTCTAGGTAGGGGTTTATCAATATTATAATGGTGATTATTAATATTAAACATAAATTTTTCTCCTTGTATCTTTTTGCCTTTCAGACTATACTTATCTGCCTTTACTCCTTAGATTTTATGAGTATCAGAATTAAACTCTATTTTCAGGAGTCAATTTTATGTCTGTGCTTTCAGGATCCAGGGTCCAGCTACTAGTCAAAGAAATTAGCAAAACTAATAGCCTAATAGGCAAGGACACATCTATGAACTTTAGTAGGTAATGTCCTTCTCAGTGATTTTCCAAAATGAAAGTACAGGACAACTGGTAGATCACAGGATAAAAAAGAGAAGGGAGGATGTTTGGGGACAGGCCATCTATTGTCAATCCTCCAACCATTCCTCTTAGGAAGCCGTTTATCTGTCCTGTGCTGTAAAACTGAGGTGCTTGTGTTAGTCTGGGTTCCCTAGAGAAATGGAGCCAACAGGAGAATAGTGACAGAGAGAAATTTTAAGAAATTAGCTCATAGGATTATGGGGACTGGTAAGTCTAAAATCTGTAGGGTAGGCTGGCGGGGTGGAGAGACTCAGGAAAGAGCTGATAACACCGTCTTGAGTCTGAAATCTGAAGGGCAGCAGACTGGGAACTCAGAAAGCATTTCCAGGTTGTGGTCTTAGTATAAATCTGTCTTTGCTCTTAAGGCTGCCAACAGATTGGATAAAGCTCACCCACATCATGGGAGGTAGTCTGCTTTAATCAAAGTCTCCTGATTTCCATGTTCATCAAATACAAAAAAATTCCTTCACAGCAAACATCTCAATTGGTTTTTGACTAAACAACTGTACACCATAGTCTAGATAAACTGATACATAAAATTATACATCACAATGTTCAATTCCATTCTTACACTGCTATCATCTTGCAGGGAAAAAGACCAGTTACTTCCCCTTCTTCTTCTCAGTTTTTTGCCTTCAGCCAAGTATGACGGAGAGGAAGCAGACAGACAAACAGAAGAAGTCGGGGTGAAGGGCAACATGCCATTTATGCAAACCTACTGTTATTTCCAAAACTACTGTTAGTCCATGTCACTTTTTAAAATATAAGCATTATTTTAAATCCTCAAATTTAGTTAATTCCATGTCTGCTCCCACCCCACTTCCGATTCTTTACACTTAGAACAAATTGAATGAGAAGAGCTGGAGAAATTGTGGTTACATCCTCCAGGGAAGAGATAAAATAATTTTTAAAGTATGGCAAAGGATAAAAATTGGAATCCAGATGAAATACATGCAGACTTTGGCACACAGTGAAAGTGCCGCTTGCTAAGCATCTTGCCCAACTCCTTATTAGGTATGGCACCACCCAGCCTAGAGAAGAACAATTCTCTTATCTTCTCAGGCCAGCTGGCTCATGGTGTTCTCCAGGCAATAGATCAGAGAGAATTGTTTCCAGCTCCCAGCTTCCAACCAGCAACCCAACAGCCTCCCTACCTCCTCACTGCTTTGCTGATTCTGCTTACTTTCTATAGCGGGTTTCCAAGATGGACGATATAGATGCTCGACCTGCACCATAGTCACGTCCTGTTAAACCCATTATCTGCTAAAAATATTGAAAGTTAAAAAAATGCACTTAGTACAGTTGACCCTTAAGCAAAACCGGTTTGAACTGCCCAAACCCACTTATATGTGGATTTTTTAAATGGAAAGTTACACCAAGTGTGCTTGACTCTCCTACCTCCCTTTCTTCCTCTCCAACTCTTGTGCCTCTGCAACCCCCGAGACAGCAAGACCAATCCCTCTTCTTCCTCTTCCTCCTCAGTCTACTCAATGTGAAGAGAAGAGGACAAAGATTTTTATGATGATCCGCTTCCGCTTAATGAACTGTTCATGCATTTTTCTCTCTTATGATTTTCTTAATAACATTTCTTTTTCCTAGTTTACATGTATGAATACAGTATATAATACATATAATATACAAACTATATGTTAATTGACTATGTCATCAGTAAGGCTTCTGGTCAACAGTAGACTATTAGCAGTTAAACTTTAAGGGAGTCAAAAGTTACATATGAATCTTTTTGACTGCGCGGGGGTCAGCGACACTCTCAGCCTGAACACCATTGTCTAGCTTAGCCTGCCTTAAGCATGCTCAGGATACTTACCTTAACCTATGATTAAGCAAAATCTTCTAACACAAAGCTTATTTTATAATAAAGTGCTCAACATCTCACGAATTGCATATTACCTGTCCAAGAAAAAAAATCAAAATTTGAAGTATTACATCAAAATTGCAACAAGTTTCACACCATCATAACATACAATAGTCCTAAGTAGAATCCGTGTAAATTGGGAACCGTCTGTCCTGAAATCATTGCTGGTGTGAGTGGCTGTGGGTGTTCAGCCCCATTTTGCAGATGGAAATACAGAGCAGGTAATGAGTTGCTTTTCAGCGATAGAGTCAAAAACAGAATATACAACCGTGGTTTCCCCAATTGATTAATGCGTCAGATCAGGCTGCTAAATTAACTCAGAGCAAAACTAAATTCAAGTTCTATAAAATCCAGACAATAGCCAGCAACAACTGCTGGTTCATCGGGCTCATAGCACTGGGTTATTTTCTGGCTATCTGGATGTAAACGGTGATGAAGATGATGATGACACTTACTAAGCTTCTATTCTGTGATGCATACACACACCAGCTCATTAGACCTGCCAAGTTAGAAATTCTCATCCTTGTTCTACAACTAGGGAAACTAAAGTCACACACTCATCCTCTAAGTAAGAGTAGCAGATCGTGAATTCAGGCTCTGGTGTGATTGACCCACTCTCCCAAGATGCTAACGCGTGAATATATGGTTCCCTTAGGAACTCAGACTTAATTGCTTTAGAGTCTATAATGTGTGCAAATTATACACATCCATCCCTTAGGAAAATTAAGGTTGATTTGCCTGATTTTGAATTTACCACATTAAAAGTTTGTTTCATGCAACCGTAAATGTCAAACTTGAGGAATTTTCAAGTTAGAATTTTGTCATTATTATTATTATTATTATTTGAGTTGGAGTCTCACTCTGTCACCCAGACTGGAGTGCAGTGGCTGCTCCCAGCCACTGCAGCCTCGACCTGCTGGGCTCCGGCGATCCTTCCGCCTCAGCCTTTCAAGTAGCTGGAACTACAGGCGCACACTACCACGCCCGGCTAATTTTTTGATTTATTGTAGAGATGAGGTCTCACCAAGTTGCCCAGGTGGGGCTTGAACCCGCGGGCTCAGGCAATTCACTCACCTCAGCCTCGCAAAGCGCAGGATTACAGGCTAAGCCACCGAGCCTAGCTTTATGTCATTATTATTATTATTATTATTATTATTTTTGAGTTGGAGTCTCACTCTGTCGCCCAGACTGGAGTGCATTGGCTGCTCCCAGCCACTGCAGCCTCAACCTGCTGGGCTCTGGCGATCCTTCCCCCTCAGCCTTCCATGTAGCCGGAACTACAGGCATGCGCTACCACGCCTGGCTGATTTTTTGATTTATTGTAGAGATGAGGTATCGCTGCCCAGGCGGGTCTCAAACCTGGGGGCTCAGTCAATCCACTCACAGCAGCCTCCCATTATTAATACAAGTAAAACATAATATTATTGGCTTACTTATATACAGAAAATACTTAAGCCTAAGAAGAAGGTAAAAAAAGTTGGAATCAATTTCATGTTTTGATATCGAAATGCTAAATTTGGGAAATTTATGCAAATAAATAATAAACAAGGAAATGGCAATGACCAAAAAGTTGCCTGAGGTACTGTAATATCCAGTACTGTGTCAAGAAGTTGACTGCCATCTTTTGTCTTTCCTCACAGAAATGCCACTTTTTATTATTTTTTATTAATACTTCTCATTTACTGTGAGACAGTTCCCTGTGAAAACCCCCATTCAACTTCTGTTGAGAGTTCCCATAGGAAAATAGCATTTTTTACCAAAGAAATTGCCTTAGAATTGTCTGTGCTGCAATGCATGTTTTCTGTTAAGTGATAGATACTGAGATATCTTGGTGGGCTCAGAAATTAATTTCCTTTACGTTTCATGGCCTTGCACACTGGTTCCCACTGTTGATTGTTACTCATATATCACTCTCTCCAATTACAAACTCTGCTTGAGCAAAACGGGCAGAAGGAAACATAAAAGTAGATCAATCATAATATTTATACCTCCTGGGAAGAAACCCATTCCGTTTTCCTGGCCAACAAATACAGTATTAAATTAACTTTCCTTTAATTCATCAAATGCAAGGCATTTATTTATTCATGCATGCAACAAATATTTATTGAGTGCCTACTACATATCAGACGCTGTTGAAGTGGCTGGAGACAGAAGTAGCAAATCAAACTCAAAAATCCCTGTCTTCAAAGAACTTACCTTCTAATGGCACATATGTGTGTATGCACACACACACACACACACACACACACACACTCACACAGTTTAGATGTGAACACATAACCAAATACTCGCACTCAAAGGGTTAAATTGGTTATTTAGCATATTTATTTAACTTCCATCGCCTTAATAATTTAAGTAAAATTTTGTTAGTATAGAATATTTATAAAGACGCACACAAATCATAAGAGTACAGCTCAATAAATTTTCAAAGGAATACATTATTGAAGTCATCACCCACATCAGTCAAACATTACCATGAAACTCTCTTCTGCCCCGGCTAGTAACTAGCCGCTTCTCCCACAGATAATCACCGTCCTAATTTCTATCAATGTCAATTAGTCTGTTTTTAATAAGTACTTCTTTTTTTATGTCTGACTTATTTCTATCTTATTTTTATTTTTTGAGATGCCTCTATATTGTTGTGTGTAACAGTAGTTTGTTCATTTTTGTTGCTGTGTAGTATTTTGTTGTAGGATCATGTCATAATTTATCCTAATTTATTCATTTTACTGTTGGAATTTGGGTTGTTTCCAGTTTGGAGTTATTGATGATAACACGGATATGAACATTCTTGTACATGCACTTTGGTGTATATACTTGTTGAATAAAAATCTAGAAATTACTTTGCTCTTTTATTGGGGCATGTACAGGTTTTGTTTCAGTAGAAACTACCAAAATGGATTTTCAAAATGTTTGCTTTCTTTCACACTTCCACAAATTGTGTATAAGGATTTCACTTACTGTACATCCTCACCAGCACTTGGTGTTTTTCATCTTTTTATTTTTAGCCATTCTGATTGGTTATATGAGTTTTCATGTGGCTAACATGTAAGTTTCTCTGGTAACCACTGATACTGAACACCTTTTTATATTGGGCATTTGGATATTATCTTTTGAAAAGTGCCCCTTCAAATCTTTTTTGTCCAATTTCTTTACATTGTCTAACATTTTCTTGCTGAGTTGTAGGAATTCTTTTTAGATTCCGGAGCAGAATTCTTTGTCATATTGCTACTATTTTTTCTTACTCTGCAGCTTGCTTTTGCCTCTTGAGATATGAATTGATCAATAGAAATTTTTAACTTTAAAGTACAGTAGCCCAATTTTTCAGTGTTCTTTTTCATGGTTAGTGCTTTTTATGTCCTGCTTAAAATTTTTCTGGCCTTACTGCAATCCTTAAGGTATTATTTTTTCATTTTCTTCATTTATTGTGTAAACTTTAGTATTTTCGTCTACAGTTCACCTGAAATTAAATTTTGTGTATAACACTAATATGAATGAAAACTAATTGTTTCCCTACATAAATATTTTGTGTTGATAATATTTGAGGGAAATTAAATTGAAAATGGGGAAATGTGGCTGAAATATTATTAATATTTAATCATGAAAACAGCAAACACTTTATTTAGCACTTACTCTGTACACAAACCATCCTACACATCTCACATATGTAATTCATGCTATGTACTATGACTTAGGTGCTATTACTATGATTCCTGTTTTACAGATGAAGAAACTAAGACTCAGAGAGGTCAGAAACAAGTTGCCCAAAGTCACAAAGCTGGTAAGTGGCGAAGTCAATATTTGAACTCAGACGTTTTGTCTACAGAACTAGTTCTCCTAACCACAAGGCAATATTGCTTCTCAATAAATTTCACATCGTTTATGGTCCATTATATAAGTGAGTATAAAAATGTCTAAATTTGGACAGCCTATCTACCCAGTGCAAATTATATGACTTTAGATAAATCAAATAATAATATTTAAAAAGTGTGAGGCTGCAGAATTTAAGCTGTTTTCCTTTTCACCACCGGCTCATTTTGCCCTGGTTTTAGTAACTCTGCTTACATTTCAGGCAGACACAACTACTCTGGGAGCAATTTGTCTTTAATTTTAAAGAATGTGCCGCTATCTAACTTCCCAGTACATTGGGCATGCTAAAAATGAAGCATTGAGGTCCACTTTTCCATTATAGTCTGCTCCTTCAGCAGTTGCTAAGATTTTACCAAGAGCTTCAAGCAGTTTCCAGCTCAACTTTCTGCTCTATGGCTTGAAGCCAGTCCTTTAAAATCAATTTTGCTTGCCCTTGACTCTAGTGGTTGAATTTCTACTTGATTTCTATTTCTTTCTTTCTTTTATTTAAGTCCTGGCATCCATTCAAAATGAGAGGAGAATTGAGCCTACACCTTTGAATACTGATGCCACCAGAGGACTGTGGGGTGAGATAGCTCGCTGCATCGACTTGGTACCTGTACAAAGCATGTGTGAAGTCACTGATGGCCACCAGTTGTGTGTGGAGCTGTGGCAACCTACATCGATTGCAAAACGCCTCAACTATTGAGCCAAGAGAAATGGCCAAGGAATCAATAGTATGTGGTTTGGGGTTTTGAGAGGAAATGCATTGTGAGATGGAATCAGCCGGCAAATCTGGTGAATGTGCAGTTGGTTCTTCTCAGGCAATTAATTAGCCTGCCTCCTGTGAGATCTATGCAAATGTTTAGGGCAACCATATCGTATCACACAACTCTAATTAGGTTTCAAATCCAGTAGCCCATATGACTAAATGGTTTATAAATAGAACTTCAGACATAGAAAACAGAAGCACAAAGCATGAGTCATGACTGGATGAGTTTGATTTAATTAAAAGTTATTTGAGATGGTGTTGAGGGAGTTGCCTTAGCTCAGGCACCTGGGGAGGCAACTGTTAGTACTAACTTTGAAGCACAAACTTCAAAATGCAATTGCGCTGCTGGAAAGAAATCTCTGTGCTAAGTAGTGGGGTGTGGGAGAAGCCATTGCAAAGTTCCAGGAAATATATATACACTAAGGGGAAATAGCAAAACCCAGAACAAATTTTCCATTAAAAAATGCCAGGCAAATAAAACCTTTTTTATTTCGTTTGTCAAAGGTTTGAAGGTGTTTCAAGGCCCTGTCATTTCTACGGTTCATGCGCCCTGGCTTCCCTAAGCCCCTTAGGGAAGTAAGGTCATTTGAAGATATCGTGGATTCTGCTCTGACTCAGACTCTCAGAATTTATGTGACCTTGAGAAAGTCATTAATGACTCTATCTCTGAACGTATACATTTCTCAAAGCCAGGAGCATGTCTTATATATATATATATATATATATATATATATTTTTTTTTTTTTTTTTTTTTTTTTTTTTGAGTCAAAATCTCACTCCGTCACCCCGGCTGGAGTGCAGTTCACGCTCACAGCCACTGCAGCCTCGATCTGCTAGGCTTATGTGATCCTTCCACCTCAGCCTTCCAAGCAACTGGAACTACAGGCGCACACTAAAACACCCGGCCCACTGTTTAATTTATTGTAGAGAAGAGGTTTCACCAAGTTGCCCAGGCTGGTCTTGAATCCCTGGGCTCAGGCAATCCTCTCGCCTCGGCCTCCCACAGGCTTGAACCACCACACCTGGCCGCTAAATATATTTATACACTAAGCCAATAATTTATTTAGGAGATTGAGGGTGGGAGGAGTATGTTACCACTGATATGCTTTAGAATTGCAACTATATAGTGATAACAAAATGACTGACTTTATGTTGATTTTCCTATTGTTTTAAAATTGTATATTGACAATGCACCCACCTACTGGCAGCTCACAATACCCAGAATCCCCCACCCAAGTGACTCCAGCTTCTTCTCATTGCTTATTAAACATCACAAACCTTATTTAGGTGTTTTTCATAGTTGCTTTCCTAAGGACAGTCAACTAGATGAGGTAAGAGAAAGCCACATCATGAAATGGTTTCCAGTGGTCTGGGCAAGTAATCCCCTACACAAGTGAATACAATTACAGTACATATTAGCAACACACACCCAGAAAATGGCTCCTCCCTACAGGGTTGTTAGAAGTTATAAACTACATGGTCTTTGAAAGTTCTTAGAACCAAAGAGTACTATGGACAGTGGCAGCAACAATGCTAAAACAATGGGAATATTTCAAACCTCAAATTTAGTTCCAATAAGTCAGTCCTTGGTGAATTCTGTGGAGCACTAGAACTGGGGGCTTGCAATGAAAGCTCTCCTAATCTAACTCAGGGTAGGTCCCCCTACTCGTCTGCCGCCTCTTATTCTCCCACTGATACCAGTGACATTCCACACCCTTTTGAGAACAACCGGACATTTTTTTTTTTAGAATTTTTACTACAATGAAATAAATAATTGGGCTGACTATCGATTTAGAGAGAAAAAGACAATTTTACTTTGCTGATTGCAATTCTTTTCCTGATTTTCCTCCACTCTCTTTTTTCCTTTTTCTTGTTCTCTCTCTCTCTCTCTCTCTCTCTCTCTCTCTCTCTCTCTCTCTCTCTCTCTCTCTCTCTCTCAAAAGTATTTGCCAGAGGCTGGTGGCTTTGTTAGTGTATCTGGGGTGAAAGAATCACAGGTGCAGACTAACAAGTAGCCATCCCTGTCTGTCCTTCTGGCAGCCTCCTGGTCTCCTCACCTCTCCAGCAACTAGCGGCTGGCTGTTTGTGGGAACACTTTTCACCTGTTTCTCCCCACCTTCATATCAGGGAGGCAGCATCTGATACAGCAACTCCCAGATTATTTCCAAGACAGAATCAGTTTAAATTCATTGATTTCTGAACGACAAACTTATTGTATGAAGGGCAGAGATTCTGTGACAGCAAGACTGATATACCCATGGGCATTGACAGGTGATCATCTGGCAAGATGATTTGGCCATTGTTCATGAACTGTTTTCCACAAACAAATATATTCTGCCCAACACGCACATTCATACACACAGAGAGATGAATTGCTAAAAAACAAGTATATTATTACTGAGTTGAGACATGTCATTACCTGGCAGGAGTATTTCCATGTAAGTGTGTTGTATTGGTGTTTCTTATATACCAGGCACATTACTAGACACTGAGCCTTGACAGATGACATAGAAAAGTGAGAATGATAGCAGTAAAGTGCTGATCTAGAACTGAGAAGGGGAAATTCTGTCCACGGGCATTGGGAAGTTTTCCCAAAGGAAGTAATGATCAAGCTGAGCATTAAAGAGTAGGTCTGATTAAGTGGCTTGATGAAGTGCATTATACTAGCCAAAATGTATTTACTGCTTTATCTGATGACCTGGATACTATTTGTTATCACTGGGCACTGTTCCATGTTAAAGGCACGCAAAATAAGCGAGATTTTCTGGGGGTATGAAATTGAGAAGTCAGAGTGGTAGCCTGGAGCTCTTCTGGGAACCTGGGGTAGGTAAAGAGTAGATGTGCAGGTGAGAGAGAGAGTCTTACCCCACTTACAGTCTCCATGGGATGGGAATGTGAATGAAAACATCTCAAAAGCTACTTTATATATATCTTTGGGCTGACTCTTCTGGAAATATGCTTTTTTTATGTTACAGTCTTGAATGCTTCCAAAAGAGCAGGTCATTCGGTTTAGAATTCAGACTATACCTGAATTTGTGAACTACACCTCTATTTACATTTTTTTCTAGGTGAAATTTGCACAAAATAATATGAACCATTTAAGTAAACAATTCAGTGGCATCTGGTATATTTACCATGTGGCACAACTCTCACTCTATCTAGTTCTAAAATATTTTCATCACCCAAAAGAAAACTCTGTACCCATTAAGAAGCTACTCCTCGTCTTCCCTCCCCCAAACTCCAGGCAACTACCAACTATTTTCTGTCACTGTGGATTTATCTATTCTGAATATTTTATATGAATGAAATACAATATGTGACCTTTTGTGTCTGACTTCTCTCACTTGCATAATGTGTTTGAGATTTATCCATGTTGTAGCATGTATCACTACTTCCTTCTTTTTTAATGACTGAATAATATTCTATTACATGTATACACAACCATTTGTTTATTCTTCCATCGACAAATATTTGGAAGGGTTCCACCTTCTGGCTGTTGTGAATAATGCTGCTTGGAGCATGCATGTGCATGTAATTGTTTAAGTATCTATTTCCAATTGTTTGGATATGTACCTAGTAGCGAAATCACTAGTGATTTTATGATTTTTTTTTTTTCTTTTGAGTCAGAGTCTCACTCTGTTGCCCAGGCTGGAGTGCAGTGGCACACTCACGGCCACCCCTGCATTGACCTGCTGGGCTCCAGGGATCCTTCTGCTTCAACCTTCCAAGTAGCTACCATACCCAACTAATTTTTTATGTATTGTAGAGTCAAGGTCTCACCAAGTTGCCTGGGCTGGTCTCGAACCAGCAAGCTCAGACAATCCACTCGCCTTGGCCTCCCAAAGTGCTGGGATTATAGGCTGAGCCACCAAGCCCGGCCTGATTAAATTTTTTGAGGCACCACCAAATTGTTTCTGCATGTTACATTCTCATCAGCAATGTACAAGGGTCTGTGTCTCCATGTCCTTTTCAACACTTCTTATTTTGTTTCTTTTATTGTAGCCATTTTCATGGATGTAAAGTTGTAGCTCCTTGCGGTTTTGATTTGTATTTCCCCAATGACAAATGATGTCCAGCATCTTTTCATGGGTCTGTGCATCATTTGAATATCTTCTTTGGAGAAATGCCTATTCCTTTGCCAATTTTTAAAATTAGGTTGTTTACCATTTTGTTGGTGAGTAGTAAGAGTCCTTTTTATCAGTTTGTGCACTAGACTCTTAGCAAATATATGATATGAAAGTATTTTTCCTCATTGTGTTATCTTTTCACTTTTTTGAAAATGACTTTTGATGTGCAAAAGTGTTTAATTTTAATGAAGGCTACTTTATCTAATTTTTGTTTGTTTCTTGTGTTTTTGGTGTCATACCTAAAAATCCATTGCCAAGGTTACAAAGTCTTATCCCTATGTTTTCTTCTAAGAGTTTTATGTTCTTTTCTCTATATTTGGATTGATCTATTTTGAATTAGCTTTTGAATTCGGGGTAAAGTAGAAATTTATTTGCATGTGGGTACTTAGTGGTCCCAGCACCATTTGGTGATGAAATTATTCTTTCTCCATTGAATGGCTTGGCACCCTTGTTAAAAACCAATTGGCCAGACATGTAGGTATCTTTCTACATTCTCAATTCTCACATCTTTCTATTTTTACAAAACTTTCAGTGGTTTCTGTTGCCCATGCTAGCTCTGGCATGTCTCCCTTTCCTTTTCCCCTTCTTTCTCTAATATACTTTGTTTTAAAACTTTGAAACAACAACAACGAAAACTTTCATGATGAAGATTTTAGCCACAATAAGTTCAGTTTTGTTCATTTCTCTTGACTACTAGACTTTTGAGTGATTTTTCAGGACATGCAACTTCATCTTTATTATTCCTCCCTTACTCACTAAAGCATTTCTTGGCCTTTTTTTCTACTGGTGCTACTCAGTAACCCAGTCACTCCTAAAGACTCAGAAAAACATTTTTGAATAGTTTTAAAATAATAAGTTTGGCCATTGTCATGATATAGCATTTGCAGTGCAAATTTAGGATGGATGGAGACCCTCATACATCCTCCCGTTTGTTCTCTTGAGTTCCCTTGAAAAGCAGCTATTTATTGGAACTTAGATTATTTTACCTTTAAGCTCCTGTTTTTTTGTTTTATAAGAATAAAAACAAGGCTTTAGTGTTATGAAATGCCACTTCTATAGCTTTTCTTCTAAATTTATTCCACTTGTGATATCCTGTGTTTTGCTCCACACTTGCAGATTTTTGGCCCAAACTCTCTGACTGATTATTTACCTGTTGAAATATTTGCATTGACTCTTTGAGGCCACAGCTGCTCCTGGCAGAATTACTGTTTAGCCCCAACGGGCCAGTCTCTGAACTTTTCCAATTGAAAAGGTCAGGCAGTTATGGGGACTGACAATTTTTAATTTTGTAAACTCTGTGGAAGCTGGATGGGGCAGACTTAAATAAATAAATTTGTGTGAGCTGGCCAGGAAACCCAGGGAAAACTACCATGGGAGGAAAGAAGAGGCGATTTAACTCCAATCAACAAAGAGGGGTACTGAGTAGTCCTAGGACAAAAATCAAGCTGTGTCATCATGTGGACTGAAGGAAGTTTGAGTTATTAATCCCTTAAATCTTCTGCAGACCTTGTCCAGCTAAGCACCCTCAGCTGGAGTTCACTCAATTTATTCTGATTCAGAAAAGATTATTTACTGATTTATGATTCCTCAGAAATACTGATATTGGAATGCCTAAGGAACTCTGTTCCCTATAGGATATTTTGCAGTCAAAAAGCTCCTAGATGTTTTGCAGTCAAAAAGCTCCTAGGTGTCTTGACGACAAAGAGGCATTTGTTAGAATTTTGTCTTTAATCAAAAGCCACTTCCTTTTACGATTATGAAAGAAAGAAACATGTCCATGCCATGTCCTAAGATGCTGGGACAGCACTTAGTCACTGCAGTTCTTGAATTCTTGCTGTGGACAAGGAGGGAAGGAATTCAAGACACTCAGCTCTATGAGGAGTGAGAAGTCCTCTCTTGAATTAGACACTTCCTGTTGACCTTGGGAAGAGGTTTGAATTTTCTGCACTCCCTACATTTATGGGGGAGGGGGGATTCAAAAAACCCAGAATTTTTTTAGAAAAAAAAAGTGTATTTATTCTTATGTGTTTTAACTTCAGTCACTCAAAGTACTCTCCGTTCGATGCAATACTCATATTGAGATGCTTTTTCCACTGCTCAAAACAGTGTTTGAACTCATCAATTTTGATGCCTTTTTATGCTTCTGCAATTTTTGGTTTCTCCTCTTCCACATCAGCAAAACGTTTCCCTTTGAGGACTTTTTCATCCTGGGAAACAAACGAACAAATAAAAAATGTCACTCAGGATGAAATTGGGTGAATAGGGAGGGTGGGGCATGAGGTCATGATGTTTTTGGTCGAAAACTGCTGAACTCTCAGTGCAGTGTGGGTAGGTGCGGTGCCATGGTAGAAGAACCAGTTACCTGTCTGCCACGACTTGGGACATTTTTTCTGCAAATTGTGATACAACCTTCTCAAAACTTTCAGACAAAAACTTTGATTGACCATTTGACCCAGAGGAACAAACTCCAAGTGTACCACAAGGGGTTTGCTTTCCAAAAGATAATTCTGGGAAAATTACAGAGAAGAAATTTTATGAAATAAGTGCACAGGGGAAATCGAAGAACATCTGAACAACTGTTTCCTTATATACTGTATCCAGATTCAAGTTAAAAAATATAGAATTGGAGAATGTCTTATAGTACTTATTTAGCACCCTTTTATTTCTCACTTTTACAAAATCAGGGCCAGTCTCAGTGGCTCACACTTATATTCCCAGTACTTTGGGGGACTGAGGCAGGAGGATTGCTTGAGACTAGAAATTCGAGACCAGGCTGGACAACATAGCAGGGCTCCAACTCTACAAAAAATAAAATAAATATAATATTAGACTTCCCCACTGCATCCTTCTGTTTTAGTGAAGCTGATCACCCAAAGGTTCCACACTGACTTGACCTTCTCTTGGGTCACCTCGAGCTCCCTAGTCCCTGCCTCTACCTGTTCATTCCTGAAACACTTGCTTCCTTTGAGTTTCAAAGCATCAATTTCTTCTGATTCTCCTCGTACTTCCCTGAGTGCTATTTCTCAGCCCTTAACTGCCTTCTTGCTTTTTGATGCTGAAGGTATATTTCCTCCAAAGTTCTGAGCGTTACCTTATCTTCTTCTATACATTCATTCTGTGTAACCCCATCTTCGCACATGGCTTTAGCTATCTCCCGGATCCTGGCACCTCTCAAATATGTCATTCTCACCTGTCTCCCAAGTTCCAAGCACATTTGAAACTGTCTTCTAGACATCTCCACAGGAGTTCTCTACAAAATACTCATGCTAATAAATCTACAACATACCTTTCTGACATCTATAGAAAATATTCTTATTCTCTGCATCTTCCTTGGGTTAAAAGTCATCTTCTATATTACCACCTTCTCCCATACCCCAAGTTTAAACATCCTGTTAGTCACACGTCAAAAATACTTCCACACATTGCCTATCTATGCCTATTGTCCTTGCTTCATTTAAGTGCACAACAATCTAATAGTCTTCTGATCCATGGCCTATGAGCTCCCTGAAGGCAGGAAATTTTGTACATTTTGTTTGTCACCGACTTCCAGCACATAGCACAGTACCTGACACACTGCAGACAACTTATAAATTAATTATTAATATTAAACAAATGAACAAATTATTTACCTAGACTCTCTCCCCTTTAATTCATTCTACACAACTATCAGGATTAGCCAAAAATAAAAACATGAGCATACCATCACTGGTCCAGAACCTTTCAGTGATCACTTCCTACTTACTGCAGAATTAAAGCCACCATGTCTGATGGTAGCACTCAAGACATTTCACAGGCTAGTCCTAAGTTAACTCTGAGGACTCGTTTCCTACCACTGTCTGCCAGCACTCTATTTATCGAGCAAGGGTTTGGAGCTTGGGTGTCAACAGAGTCTTACAGAGACTCCCCAGAGCGAGGAAAAGACCATGTGCTGATGGAGACACCAGGGTGATGGGGACAGTGAAACCCCTGGGTTGAACATATGCAGAATTAAGTGTGCATGAGAGGTTTCCTGCCAGCTCCTGCACTTGACCTGTTCTATACAGTGGCTTTCTATCCTTGAGAACCAACGCAAAGCACTACATCTTTTCTGAAGAGTGTGTGTGCATGTGTGTGTAATATGCTCATATACTGTACAAAGGATGAAGAATAGATCACCTACTCACGCCCATAAGTTACCTCTAGACCCTCAAGAGTATTTAATGTAGACAATGAAGACTAAAGAGAGCAATGCAGGGGTTCATCCAACCAGCTAACCTGAAAAACTGATTCTGGAAGCCCTCACCTCCAGTCCACAAGAAACAAAGCCTGGTAACCCAGCTTCATGCCTACCAATCTCCTTACACTTCATCAAACCTCACTTCTCCAGACAGAATTGATGGTTCTGTCCTCTGACTCCTGTCTTCTTCCATAGGTTTTTTTGTTCTTCTCAGGATCCTGAGTTCATACAGAGCAAAGCTTTTGACTCTGTCTCAGTATTCTTCAGAGCTTCAGTCAGGGTCTTATGCCGTGTGGCCACTCAATAAATATTATTAACTTGACTTTTACAGATGTTGTAACTGAGGCCCCAAGCAACTAAATGGCTTTTCCAGCACTCTGCAACTTGTTAGTGGCTGAACCAGGATGTGAGGGCAACTTTTTCCTTCAGAGGGAAAGCTCACTGTTTTCAGGATAAACATTTTAGTTATTTGAATATATTTACCTAGAGAATTATAGAATGTGTGCAATGCTTATTTTCTTCAATCACTTACAATCTTAAAGCAGCAGTTTTCAAAGAAGAGGCGGTGTCATGCGGTGAGTACAAGCCCAGGTTTCCAAATCAGATGGACCATCTCTACCAATTACACATTCACTCTATTTTTTAACATGAAAATTTACTCAAAATGAGAAGAGAAATCACAAAAATTACAAGTTACCAAAGCTAAAAATTATCTCTAACATTAAAAAAAATCCAGGAAAAATATTTATATTAACATCCTGAAACACCTCTATGATACCTTTTCCTACATTATTTTGCCTATATACTAAAAGTTTTTATTGTGATAAAAATATATACCATCACATTTGCCATTTAAACCATCTTTAAGTGTACAATTCAGTGGCATTAAGTACATTCAATGTTGTACAACCATCACCACTAGTGTTTTTCCACAATAGAATCTGGGAGAGCTATTCACTTAAGACATAATGTGAACGGCACCCCCTTGAGTTGTGTAGCACCAAGGCCCAGGGCATGCTGCCTTCTCTCTCACTTCCAAACTTTGGTACAATTTTTCCCTCTGCCAGGAGCACCGTATTTCAAAGCCTTTTGCCTCCTATTCTTCTGGTATTCCTACTCACTTCTCAGTCAGCCTAGGAGATATTTGAACCTCTTATGGGATCCCCTAAACTACGCTGGGATTTCTTTCTCTGTGCTTCTAGCCCACATTTACCCAATCGTAGTGATTTTTCACACTATTTTGCTTCCATTCGCCTTTCTAACCTGTGAACTCCTCCAGGGCAAGAACTGTGTTTTATTTACCACAGAATCCCTTATACTGGAGGGTGGCACTTAGTGGGGATTTTATAACTATCTGATGAGTAATCAATGGAATAGCCAATCACCTACTAGTTCTTATTTAAGGGCTGCTTTGAAGTTTCTTTTACCCAGATTTTTTCTCTCAAATCCATTCATTCATCCTTTCAACAACTTTTTCTCTTTTTTTGATCCATGCACGATTTTAGACCCAGGGACAAAGAATAATTTTTAAAAATCAACAATCTTGTGTTTACTTTGTAGTTGGGGAGTGGGAGTGAGTGGGTGGAGAAGCATAAAAATCAACTAATAAATAAGTAAAATATATAGCATGCCTAACAGATTCACTGGTGATAACAAATATGTGTTTTAAAAATTCAAATATAACTGCAAGAAAATATTAAGGAAGGGGTGAAGGGAGAGAAAATTTTAGAATGAGAGGTTCAATGATGGAAAGTTAGACTTACAAGGATGGTTATCAGAATGAGAGGTCTGGGGCATTGGGAGAGAACTGTGTACCTCCCTGAGGATGTGAGAGAGGAAAACTAAGAAAGGGAACAAGGTAAAGAAAGGAAGGCAAAGTTCTAAAGGCAATCTGTATAATCACAGCCTGGCCTTCGTTCTAGAATTGGGTGCGGGGAAGAAAGAGGAGTGGGAAACCTGTGGGTGAGGACTGCAATGGTTAACAAGGGGACTCAAGAAATGAGTCAGAAGAAGCTTTTCTGGAAGATGTTTCCCCATGATACTTCTAATCTCTTCCTTTCCAGCTGCCAAAGAAAAAAGAACAATGTGGTACTATTTTTTAACTGTTAAGAGTCATTGTGTGGGAGTACAGTTACAGTCTTCCACGATATATGACATCTATAGCCCTAGAAATAATTATTTAACTTGAACTATGGGATTAAAACATCTTATGTCAAAATAGTCACTTTTAGCCACCCTTCTAGAATAGTCTGAGAGTAGTTTGGAAACAGAGTAGTGTTTTCCTTTTCTCCCTTCCCAGGCTCCAGCAAAATGCCTGGATGAAACAAGCCATCATGGGCAATGTAAGTCTAGAAAGAGTGGAAACTTTGTTAGCAGGACTTTCCATGGAAAGATCTTGCTGCTGCATTTTTTTTTCACACTTGAGACTTTTATTTTTAAATTTGTTATAAGATTGTTCTTATTGTAAAGTAATACATTTTCTTTACATATAGAAGTCTTGAAAAATTGGAGAAATGTGTAACATATTTCTTCTGGTCATGCAACCTGAAAACCTAGTACTACTAATAACTCCTATTTCATTCGTTCTTTCTCCTTCTTCCCAATGCAAGTTCCTTAATCCCTGAACAGTTATTATCCTCTCTTATTTCTAGGCTGTGTTAAAAATCTATATTAGGTAAGATTCTCTAGAAAATAGAACCAGTGAGGTAGATAGATGACAGATTGATTGATAAATAGATAAGAAGATATATACATATATAGAGAAAAGATTGGGAGGTACATATATTGATTTTATATATAAAATATATACATACCACCCAATCTCTTTCTTTATATATATATATGATGAATTGATTCACATGATTATGAAGACTGAAAGGTTTCGTGATCTGCTATCACAATATGTTGACCCAGGAAAGTTGGTAGTATAATTCTGATCCAAGATAGAAGGCTTGAGAACTAGGAAAACCACTATTCCAGCTCAAGTAGGCAAGCAGGGTCAAAAAGGGGTGGATTCCTTCTTCCTGTGCCTTTTTGCTCTATTTAGGCTCTCAGTGAGTTGAATGATGTCCATTCATATTGGGAGGGCAATCTGCTTTACTGTGCCCACTTATTCAAATGCTAATCTCATCCAGAAACACCCTCATAGACATATTCAGAAATAAAGTTTCATCTGACCCCATGGCTCAGTCAAGTTGACACATAAGACTAACTATCACAAAATCCAAGGGGCCGGGATCATGGACTCATGCTCACAACTTAGCTTGATCCATTGTTTGTGGCAATCAGGTCATTCTCTTTCTACAGTTATAGTCACTCTCTATTATGTCAGCTGCCCACAAAACTGAGTCATGGAATGGGGCTCTTCTTTAAATGACCACTCAGAGCCCCCTCCTTAAGAAATTGGAGCTCTGGGACACTCTAGTAGTCAAAGTGCTCTTCAAACATATGGACTTTGCAGTAACTTGGATGAATTTAGAGTTGATCATACTCAGTGATCTATCACAGAAACAAAGAACAGAGTACCATACGTTCTCACTCCTAAGTGGACCTTGAACAATTCTCATAATACTATCAGAAAGGGATTGGCAGTAGTGGGAAACTGCTGGGGGTGGGGGAGCAGAATTGGTAGTAGTGGGAAACTGCTAGGGTGGAGGGGGCACGCCTCATCAACAAGGGTACCTGCCTAATGAGCATTTAACATTGAATTGTACCCCACATCTTTAAAATTAAAAATTAAAAAAAAATAGCAGTATACCATTAAAAAAAAAAGTACTCCTGATGCAGCTAAAGAGCCGACAAGTTTTAGGCAGAAATGTAGGGTAGCAACAACCCCACCACCACCACGCACCCCTCCTTCTGCCCCGCCTTCGGCTATATTTTCTTAGTGAGGCAACAGGGCCCTAGAAAAGGACTTCTTAACTTCTGACTGTGGCTCTTATCCCCCTTGGCCTAAGCTTCATGCCAAAGGATGGCTCTTCAGAGTATATTTGCTGCCCCTTCAGTGCCTGAGCCCTAGGTTTCTCCCACAAGTGCATTTATCTGACTTTTAACTTGACTGTCTGCCATGATCTAAATGCTTATCTCTCCCCCCAAATTGATATGTTAAAACCCAATGTGATGGAATGAGGAGATGAGGAGTGATTAAGTCATGGGTCAGAACCCTGATCAATGGGTGCTCTTAGAAAAGAGGCCCCAGAGAGTTGCTTTATCCTTTCTACCATGTACAGATACAGCAAAAAGGTGCCACCCGTGAACCAGAAAGCAGACTCTCACCGGACATTGACTCTGCCAGCACCTTAATTTTGGACTTCCTAGACTTCAGGACTGTGAGAGCTAAATTTCTGTTATTTAAAAGCAACCCAGTTTAGGGCTGGGTGCGGTGGCTCAAGCCTAATCCCAGCACTTTGGGAGCCTGAGGTGAGGGGATTGTCTGAGCCATGGGTTTAAGAACAGCTTGGGCAATGTGGTGAGATCTCATCTCTACAATAAATCAAAAAATTAGCCAGGCGTGGTAACACACACCTATAGTTCCAGCTACCTGGAAGGCTGAGGCAGAAGGATTGCCTGAGCCCAGTAGGCTGACGCTGGGCAGGTGGTGAGCGTGCCACTGCACTCCAGCCTGGGAGATGGCGTGAGACTTCAACTCAAAAAAAAAAAAAAAGCCACCCTAGTTTCTAGTATTTTGTTAGAACTATCTTAATGGACCAAAACACCAACCCATGCCACCCTACCCTACTATATACAAACATTTTCAAAATCCAACAGTGGATACACTGCAGGCTTGAGCTTGGTCCCTTGCTACAAATACAAAGAAGAGAGAAGACAATTGCCAGACCATCAAATTAAAGTTAGAGGTTTCCATCCTTAACATTTTAATGTTTTTTTCCTTCTAGTGTCTCATTGCACATGTATTACGAAGTGAGAATTTGTAGTACTTGAACTGAATATACGGTTCTCTTTAAAAAGTCTTACCTACAGAGCATTGACTGTGTCTTGCCTTTAATTTGCAGAATCGCTCAACATTGATCATCAATCTGAGCAAGGCCCTTTTCTATTTTAATTATAATTCTAATTATTGCTATTCATATAATAACAGCAACTATCCTTATTCACTTCTGATGAAGATACTTCCTTAACAATTTTGATATATGAAATTGCTTCAAGTGTATGTTCTCTAATATGCATTTTTCCTAAAATCTCACTTTGTGCTTACCTTTGTCACTCAACGCTATGTTTTTCAGATTTATCAATGTGCACACCATTGTTTTTGTCATTACTTAGTATGCATTTGCTATGTTTTACTTTTTTTTTTTTTTTTTTTTTTTTT